>NC_069365.1:86001630-86311195 GCF_021730395.1 Mercenaria mercenaria
AGACCAGCCTTGTGGAAACAGCACTATTCACCAATAGTACTTCTTTCTGTCAACAAATACCACTTTTCCTTCTTCCCAGAGATGGTCTTTGTTCACAGGTTTGACTGTATTTCCCACATGACCCAGATTCGAACTTGACCTAGGGATCATCAAGATAAACATTCTGATCAACTTTCATGAAGATAGGGTCATAAATGTGGCCTCTAAAATGTTAACAAGCGTTCCTTTGATTTGAGTGGGTGACCTAGTTTTTGACCCCACATGACCCAGTTTCAAACTTGACCTAGAGATCATCTAGATAAACATTCTGACCATGTTTCCTGAAGACAGGGTCATAAATGAGTGTTAACAAGCTTTTCCTTTGATTTGAGCATGTAACCTAGTTTTTGACCCCACAAGACCCAGATTCGAATCTGGCGTAGGGATCATCAAGATAAACATTCTGACCAAGTTTTATGAAGATAGGGTTATAAATGTGGCCTCTAGAGTGTTAACAAGCTTTTCCTTTGATTTGAGCGAGTGAACTAGTTTTTGAATCCACATCACACAGATTCAAACTTGGCCTTGGAATCATCAAGATAAACATTCTGATCAAGTTTCATGAAGATAGGGTCATAAATGTGGCCTCTAGAGTGTTAACAAGCTTTTCCTTTGATTTGAGTGGTGATCTAGTTTTTGACCCCACATGACCCAGTTTCGAAATTGGCCTAGGAATCATCAAGATAAACATTCTTACTAAGTTTCATGAAGATAGGGTCAAAAATGTGGCCTCTAGTGTTAACAAGCTTTTCCTTTGATTTTAGCGGGTGACATAGTTCTTGACCACACATAACCCAGTTTCAAACTTGGTCTAGGAATCGTCAAGATAAACATTCTTACCAAGTTTCATGAAGATAGGGTAAAAAATGTGGTCTCTATGGTGTTAACAAGCTTTTCCTTTGATTTGACCTGGTGACCTAGTTTTTGACCCCCCATGACCCAGTTTCTAACTTAGAGACCATCAAGAAAAGCATTCTGTGCAAGTTTGTATCAATCAAAGCATAAATGAAACCTCTATATGGCTGAAAGGGCCAAAATAGAAAAGTGTGCCCCTTTCAGGGGCAGTAACTCTAAAACCCATGATGGAATCTAGCCGGTTTTCTAACGGAACCGAGATCTTATTGTGGCTTAGATTGTGTGTAAGTGTGGTTAAAATCGAATTTAAAATGTCACTTCTATCGTGTTCACAAGGTAAAAATTAACAAATTTGGGCTCTTTCAGGGGTCAATCTAGAGTGTTAACAAGCTTTTCCTTTGATTTGAGCGAGTGAACTAGTTTTTGAATCCACATCACACAGATTCAAACTTGGCCTTGGAATCATCAAGATAAACATTCTGATCAAGTTTCATGAAGATAGGGTCATAAATGTGGCCTCTAAAATGTTAACAAGCGTTCCTTTGATTTGAGTGGGTGACCTAGTTTTTGACCCCACATGACCCAGTTTCAAACTTGGCCTAGAGATCATCTAGATAAACATTCTGACCATGTTTCATGAAGATAGGGTCATAAATGAGTGTTAACAAGCTTTTCCTTTGATTTGAGCATGTAACCTAGTTTTTGACCCCACAAGACCCAGATTCGAATCTGGCGTAGGGATCATCAAGATAAACATTCTGACCAAGTTTTATGAAGATAGGGTTATAAATGTGGCCTCTAGAGTGTTAACAAGCTTTTCCTTTGATTTGAGCGAGTGACCTAGTTTTTTGAATCCACATCACACAGATTCAAACTTGGCCTTGGAATCATCAAGATAAACATTCTGATCAAGTTTCATGAAGATAGGGTCATAAATGTGGCCTCTAGAGTGTTAACAAGCTTTTCCTTTGATTTGAGTGGTGACCTAGTTTTTGACCCCACATGACCCAGTTTCGAAATTGGCCTAGGAATCATCAAGATAAACATTCTTACTAAGTTTCATGAAGATAGGGTCAAAAATGTGGCCTCTAGTGTTAACAAGCTTTTCCTTTGATTTTAGCGGGTGACATAGTTCTTGACCACACATAACCCAGTTTCAAACTTGGTCTAGGAATCGTCAAGATAAACATTCTTACCAAGTTTCATGAAGATAGGGTAAAAAATGTGGTCTCTATGGTGTTAACAAGCTTTTCCTTTGATTTGACCTGGTGACCTAGTTTTTGACCCCCCATGACCCAGTTTCTAACTTAGAGACCATCAAGAAAAGCATTCTGTGCAAGTTTGTATCAATCAAAGCATAAATGAAACCTCTATATGGCTGAAAGGGCCAAAATAGAAAAGTGTGCCCCTTTCAGGGGCAGTAACTCTAAAACCCATGATGGAATCTAGCCGGTTTTCTAACGGAACCGAGATCTTATTGTGACTTAGATTGTGTGTAAGTGTGGTTAAAATCGAATTTAAAATGTCACTTCTATCGTGTTCACAAGGTAAAAATTAACAAATTTGGGCTCTTTCAGGGGTCAATCAGGGGGCGTAACTCCGGAACCTATGATTGGATCTGACGGATTCATCATGGAATCCAAGATCTATTGCTGTTAAAGATATTTTGCAAGTTTGTATCAAATCAAACCATAAATGAAGTCTCTATATGGCTGCAAAAGCCAAAATAGCAGTTTTTGAAAGGAACCGAGATATTATGCCAACACAAGTTGTGTGCAAGTTTGATTAAAATCGATTGCAAAATGTGGTCTCTATCGTGTTCACAAGAAATTGCGGACGGACGACGACAACGGACAGGTAAGCTAATAAAACACTATATATGCACAAAATAAAATTGCAAAGGGCCAAAAATCTTGTCTTCCTCAACCAATCTGAATGAAATTTGCAGGGCCGCATTGCAATATAGCATCTACCATTTATACTGTGTTTTATTGAAATTCTTCCAACCATGTCTGAGATATGACTCCGGACGACAGAAACTGGACTATTTGTGTACTATATATATAAGTACAAAGGGCCATACATCTTGTCTTCCTCAAGCAATCCAATTAAAACTTGGAGGGCCGCGTTTCTTTATAGCAGTTACCATTTCTATCATGTTTTATTGAAATCCTATCAATCAGTTCTGAAATATGACTCCGGACGGACAAAAAAAAATCGAATAAAAACACTATATATGTACTATACACATGTATATATATAATTGCAAAGGGCCATAAATCTTGTCATCCTCAACAAATCTAAATGAAACTTGCAAGGCCGCATTGTCCTATAGCAGTTTACCATATCTAAGTTTCCTTGTTTTATTGAAATCTTTCCAACGATGTCTGAGGTATGTCTAAGGTATGACTTCGAACGGACGAAAAATGGAATAAAACACTATATATACATGTATAATTGGCCATAAATCTTGACTTAATCATGCGATCTGATCCAAACTTGCAGCTACCATGTTTTAAATAAATACTCCCAGACGGACGGACAACGCCAAAACTATTTCCTTCAGTGGGATAAAAAAAGAAATAAGATATGCAATAAAGTTAGACAAATTCTGGTTAAATTAACAGTAATAAAGCAGAAATGATAATAATAATTGAAAGACAAATCTCGTCTTTGCTTTTAAAGATATTCCAATTCATTTTTTTTGTGTGTTTGAGAAAATGAAAAGTTCGGAGAGGATGATAATCTAACAATTAATTATGTAAGGCCATAGATATGAATACATTGTTAAATATGTTTATAACCGATCATTTTATCATAAATTTAAATTAATCAGTTGTGCTTGCAATATATTCGGTATTTTGTTTCGTGTTTGATATAGAAAATACATTTTTATATCAGAACATCCGCTTTTATCAAATTTATTTTCAATGTATTATCGACAAATCATCAAAACAACTGCACATAAATTAAAAACGACAGTGAAAGACGAGAAAAGATACAAAAGTTACAAACACGTGTTCAATCAGCTTAGAGATTTGAGCCGCACCATGAGAAAATCAACATAGTGGCTTTGCGACCAGCATGGATCCAGACCAGCCTGCGCATCCGCGCAGTCTGGTCAGGATCCATGCTGTTCGCTTTCAAAGCCTATTGCAATTAGAGAAACAGTTAGCCAACAGCATGGATCCTGACCAGACTGCGCGGATGCGCAGGCTGGTCTGGATCCATGCTGGTCGCAAAGCCACTATGTTGGTTTTCTCATGGCGCGGCTCATTTGTTTAGAACAAAGATCAGACGTACATCATGTTTGACCAACGGGTATGTCCGTTTCCAGTCAACCAATCATTCTGTCAATATCGCTAAACAAGTCTCCAAGATGTTTTTCATACAATAAGTAACTAGAAATGACCAAACAACAGCAGATGGTGTTGACCATTATTATGATGATGATGATGATGACGATAATGGTGTTGTTTATGTTCTCTATGAATATCATGGTGAACACATTCTTCAGATGTTTTATGACACATATTTTAAAGTAAGTTCATTCAATAGGGCAAACATGTAGAGCATGCGATAATACAAAGTTGCTCAAGTTACATAACTGTTAACCTTTAGTAGTGGTAGTTTAACACTTGGTGCATAAAGGCCTTTTCAAACATACACCTGACCGAAATGCGTTTTTCACATTATAACCGAAAAGTGGTTAAACCGAAAAAAAAATGCACGAACTGAAATTCTAGTCAGGTTATCGAATTCGGTCCGAAAAAAGAAGAAAAAAAAAAAGAAAAAGAAAACGGTCAAAAATCGTCCAGGATCCTCATGCAATTATTCCTAAACAAGCTTGCAGTATTCTCTAAATTTGTTTCTCTGTTTCACATGTACCCGTTTTATTCCGGTGCCTTTGTTTGATTTACATATCATTATCACCCATATAAAAGTTTCTTTTTATAACGCTGTGCTTCCAGAGGTTCGGGCGTATGCGTGAAAGGCCTTGCCGATTCCGAAACGAAAAAAAAACAACGCATTTTGGTTCGGTGTACACGGGAAATGGCCTTAATTACGAAATTGGATGGGAACAATGTTCGGACATCGAATTTCATAAATAAGACATATTTTGAACGTACGGAAAAAATCCACTCAGTCCAATTTTACCAAGGCGGACAAATTTCCCCTTCATTTTTTTTTTCAAACTGAACCTAATTTTCATATAATGACGTTTAAATGTTGAAGAAAAAGTTATTTAATATTCAAATTGATATGGATAGCTTTATAATTTTAACGAAAAAATTGTGTGTGTGCGTGTGTGTGTGTGCGTGCGCGTGCGTGTGCGTGTGCGTGTGTGCGTGCGTGTGTGTGTGTTTGATGGGGGCGGGGTCCGCCTTGTTCAAACTGAACAGGGGAATTTTGTTTCCGTCTGGATTTTGTCCTATATTTCTTATTTTCTATATAGTATTGATAATGTATTGGTCCCACTCCGGAAACCAAATTTGTTGCAGTCAGTCCACAAATGGATGCGTTTTTGAATCATGCGTGATTTTCGTGAATAAATATTAAAAATTTGCGCTATTACATGTTACGTTTATGCCCCATTAAATTGTTATAAGCCTGTTTGAAATAAAATTAAAAAAGGCCATGCATGTCTCTTTGGTATGTACAGTGCACTGACGTGTATTAGAGTACGCGGTAACTTCCTAGATTGAAGTGGTTTTTAATATATTCAAAAACCTATAAAATAGTTCGAATTTGATGCGTTGTCGTTTTTATAGTTTATCACAGTAGACGCGGCTAAATTGGTCCAACGCGTGCCGAGATGGTGCTTTGTCAACATTAAAAACAAGTCTACCCATGTAAGCCTTAAATTTACTTACATTATAAGACTAAGTATGGGTGGACTTTTTAAATTTCGGATTTAAATTTTAACAAACTCAGCATGTGACAGTCCCCTATGATATTAAAACAGATTAAAAATATATTGTAAAAGTAATAGAAATAGTCATACTAAATTGTTTTAAGGATCTCTGAGATATCTTTGAGCATATTTAGGGCAAATAAACAGAATGTGAGATCTTCAAAAATGTAAATCATCTAAACAAAACATGTTTCATTAACAGTTAACCATTTTCGCACAGCTTCCGGTTGATAATTCATCGGTCCAAGTCCACTTTTGAAAACGATTTTTCCATCCATAATAATATACAGCCTTTCTGGTAGTGCCGCATACAATTCTTGGGAGGCATTTTCCATCGATTCTACCACTAATTCACCAACGAGCCCCTCGCTTTTCAAAACACTCGCAGACGTCAATCTTTCATCAATAGTTCTGTGTTGCAGACGACTAAACTTTTCATGATTTAATAAAGCCCATTCGTCCAGTGGATGCGCCTCAGAAATGTAAACTGTCACAAAATCCGCGATACTTCCGAAATCTTTGACAAGTTTATTATATTCCTCCAGTTTGGCCATAAACGGCAGTCAGGAGCAGCTGCCAAAGTTAACTATTAACGGACGACCTGATGTTTGAAAATCCAACAAGAGTTTCTCCGTATTTTCTAAAGTGAACACTGTGATATTAGGAGCCTCGCTCCCAACTTTGTTTGAACACGCGATATCCGTACGATTGTCTCTCAACATTGTCCGAAAAGCTTGGAATCCAAGATTTACCGAGAACCAGTCTTCATAATATACTGGATCTATTTTTTCCGTCTTCACACCAAAACATCGATGACATAAACGAAGACAGTGGACCACGGTAAACATTATCATCATCATGAAAAAAATCAAAACTGATTTTATTATTGCTAAAGTTGTTACAAAACAGCTACAGGAAAGAGTTGTTTCATTTTCTGCCATACTTGTTAATGCTGTAAAAGCACAATGCTAAATATATCAAACTGAGTCAGTCTCCGTTGACGTTAACTCCGCGACTGTGAACGCTAAGTAGTCAATGTAAGCTGTATTGACAGCTGTGTCGATTACTTTGAAAAAAAGTGCAAGACATGCGTGAAGTTAGTGCAATATATATACCCTTGAATATTGCACAGCGTCCAGTCCCGCCAATATGTCCAACAGCGATTTTTACCGAAGTGTGTAACTTACCTTTATATTACGTTGACTGTGAAGTGAAGAGTCCCATTTATAGCTACACGTGTTCGTAAAACATTGTTATACTGACTGATTGATAAAAGATCTCAGCTAATCTCGATAAACATAAACTCGTACCACACCAGTTTTAACGGTAATGTCCGAGATAGGGATTTGGTGGCGTAACGACAAAATTTAATGGCAGCTGTAAACTATCACGGTTTAATGTCGAAATAAGATATCGTAAGAAAAAGGAGCACTAATCAAATTAAAAATTACTAGAAAGCATGCGTTCTATTTAGCTTGAAATAATTGAAAATCAGAGGTTTACTTACTTGCATTTTAGGATTGTAAACGATTTAATTCATTTAAATACGGAGTCACATAAAACAGGGAGTTATGTTTATACCATTATGGAAGTAACAGAAAATCATATTTCTCTTTTGTGCCATGCTTGGTATAGTTTGCGCAGGTCATGGTTATTTACATGTGTTTATCTATTACTGATTTACCGCTAACCGTTTACCAGCCCCACCACAGACAGAAGAGCGTCTACTGTTTTCGACTGCTACCTGTCTCTTACTTAATATTATTATATACCTATATAAATTCTGTCAAAATTTCGGCTTGTATTTCACAAGTAAACATGAACAGGCAGAAAAAAATCCGTATTGTACCTTCTGTATTGTATGTTGCCGGACTACTTTCATTAATATGCATGACCTGACACAGTTCTGTACTAGAAAAGCGCACAGTAGCTAGATCTGGGATTTTGTACTCGGCTCTCGTGGATTTTGCAAGGTCGAATCACACTCGACGCTTGCGCGCCTCGTGAGATCCGGTCTCAGAAGTCCACTCGAGCCGAATACAACATCCCAGATCGAGCACGTACTTATCGGACCGTTTGTACATATCGTACAATGAAGTAAGTATCGGAACATGACGTAAGTAATGGTATATTATTAAACCATTTTGAGCACCTGTTGAAAACGTGGACTAATGGTGCAGAAAAAAGTAAGGCAGTGTCTAATAATAATACAATAAAAAAGTTCACGGCGTGTTCTGAATTTAACAAATATTAGAGAACGGGGATGATGTGATACATGCTTACTCAGCAATTCTGAAAAATGTATCGTCGGAAAGACTGAATGTTCACATCGTATAATGCACAATGAGTTCTCTAACACAATTTGTGTTTTACGCGTGCTATACGCATGTTACAGATCGGTAATTCTCCGCAAAATTTTATCCGTAACCTTGGATCGAAGTATTAAGGAAAATACATGCATTACGGTGGGATCAGACTCCCGACCCTGGACAGAAATAGTCGGGGCAAAATACATCTTTTTTTCAGAAAGCTAATTTTCATTTATATTAAATAGATATTATATTGACCGAATATATTCTATTTATGCAAAAAAAGAAAACGTCCTGATTATATATATATATATATATATATATATATATATATATATATATATATATATATATATAATCGCTTCCTGTACTTAATAAACCGATATCGGTCACCGATATATTACTTTCCACTTTCCAAACATAACTCCCTGTTTTATGTGACTCCGTATTTAAATGAATTAAATCGTATATATATACTACTATGCACATATGTTTCAAGCTGGCATTTTTAATGCATACGAATAATAGAAAATTAATCCCGACTTTGGTTCGGTCAGTTAGATAATGTGCATGAAATTCCTTTGAATGTCATTAGTCTTAAAGGTCAAGGATATATTTGTACTTCTTTCTCATATACAGCAGCTCATATTTGTGATCACACTCTTTTAGCACAGTCGGCGCTTTGTATTACTCAAACATTGTACGACACAATTTTCCAAGATCTATGACCAACATACGATAGATGGATGAATTTTTTTTAATTTTTATTACTTCTCAGTTCGCACTCTATAACTATTTTAAGACCCAGAAAAAATATCCTTCCTCTTCCCACCACGGGAGCAGACTTACCCCTCTCTGAAAACATTCGTACTACTTTTAGTCGAGCCCGGTTGCGGGTTGTTTGACATAGTAATCCAAATGGGAGTTTAGCGTGCAACATTGCGTGCATCCATCTGGTTTGGTCCGGACTCCCAATATGTTTGTTCGGGAAGAAATGTTTGCCTCAATGATATGGCATATTGCACGCAAGACCCAGTTTCTATCACAACGTTACACTGTGAGGCTCGGGGCGTAGTGTGTGTGTGTGTGTGTGTGTGTGTGTGTGGAGTTGGAGGTGTGGGAAGGGAGGGGCGGAGGAAATCAAAGACAACCATACGGATGGATGCATTTTCAATAAGTACGTACTATGGGAGGGTTTTTATGAATGGGGTTATTTCCTCTTCCTCAGGTTCTTACTAATTTCCATTCAGTATATTAAAGCTGTTGAGATCAATTACATAATTTCGCAAAGAAAGAAACTGACCAGACGTTTAAAACAGCATTAACAGCCTTTAACGTAACCGTGATTAAGTTCTGTAGGCTTAATTGTGTCTTAAATTTAGTTGAGTGTTTTATCCACCTGTAAATGACCTTGATGAATAAAAAGTTAAAAGGTTAAAAATTCGGTAAAATTTTTTGTTGGTCATAGGCCTTTACCTAAATAATTTTTAAATACGGTCAGTCGGTTTATACATTTTGAAAATTCAGCAAATTCGCTTCCTGCACTTAATAAACCGATATCGGTCACCGATATATTACTTTCCACCAATCAAACTACCTAAATAACATTTCAAACTTTAGTATCATAATTTAGACATGAGTGCATATATGTATGACTGAGCGCTTTTAACCGAGTTTTGCTATTTTCCGTCGACCGGCTAAATTGCATGAATATTGTGCCGCAAGATGAACGTAAAAGTCATGAAACAGTATTATTTATATTAATGAGCTACGAGTATAGATTATTCTAGCATAAAACTGCTGTTATTGTCACTTTTCGGGGGTGTTTTAACAGGAGAGAAAACGTGTGTTAACAGAGAGATTCTCGCGCTCACGTGCTGTTATAACACCTTTTTACATATGCGCGTTCCGTGGCAAAGCGTAAACGTCATTCGGCCCAAAAACGGATAAATTAAAACAAAATGACGTCAACGTAAAAAACAACTCAGACATTCCCGCGCATTTCATGGAAATTTAATGACGTTGAGGTAGGACGTATTCATTTATTAGTATTTTTTCCGCGTTTTATGCTAGAATAGCGTTAGCGCATGTTCATTTCGTGTTAAAACATCTGCAGAATCCCTCGGGATACGTTGGTACCCTCGCCCTACGGGCTCGGGCACCAACCAATCCCTCGGGATTCTGCAGACGTTATAACACGAAAAAACATGCGTTATCCCTACATTATAAATGCTGTTCAAATAGCATTACGTTCTGTTTTTATGCCCCCCCCCCCCCCCCCCCCCCCCCCCCCAGGCATATAGCGATTGGACTTTCCGTCCGTCTATTTGTCAGTCCGAGCAAACGAGAAAACATTTGTTGGGTACTGAGGACAACAGGTAACTGTAAAGTCTATTCATTCAATACTGCTTATTGGGTATTTTCTGTCGCTTGTGGGTACTTTTTAACAAAAGAAATACCCAATAAAGGTCCGTTCGTAACAATGTCCGTCCACCCGTCCGTCCGTCCGTCCGTCCGTCCGTGCGAATCAGATTGCATTTGGCCCACATTAATGACCCGATTAGGTCATACTCAGTCAACAATCCTTGTGGCAAGACCTACAAAACTGACTTATATATAAATGACATTGACCCTCATATGACCTTCACCTTCAAACTTAAAACCTTAATAAACACCATTTTTGGTCCTACAGTCAACATAAATGACACAATTTAGTTCATACTCACATTCAACAAATTTTGTGGCAAGACCTAAACACTGACCTATATATGCATGACCTTGACCATCATATGACCTTCACCTTCAAACTTAAGACCCCAATAAACAACATATTTGGTCCTACAGCCCTCATTAATGACCCAATTTAGATCGTACTCACACTCAACAAACCCTATGGCAAGACCTACAAATTGACCTATATATAGGTGACCTTGATCTTTAGCCCTCCGTACGAACCGGATTGCCTACAGCCCACATAAATGAACCGATATTAAAAACGGAGCTCCTTGTCAGTTTCTTGTTCTTTTTTTCATGACTAAGGCCCTTTTCTGCACGAGCTCGCGAAATCATCTTTTAGTTACATTTACAGACTTCTTAATTTCAAAAGTTCTACATTAATGTTAGAAGCAATAACTTATTAGTAATATGGCCATAGACATATGTTGGAAGTGTTATGTCGTGCCAGTATCGCCAATATTTCAGATGCACGTGATTCTTGGCCCATGTCCATATTCGTCGTCTTTGCTTGCCTTACACACTATTCTGTACCGTACTATTTCTTGCCTATCTATGTAATAATTTCTTGATGCTAGCTGATATATAGACTGGTGGGATAAGGAAGTGAAGCTGACGTGAATCAAAGATTCTGTTATATCGAGACTTTAGATAATCGCGAACACGAACGCGTACACGGATATTTTGTGAACGACTTCTTGTTCATAGACGTCTAAAATACGTAGGTTGTTCGTGAACTGAACGAGAAGTTATTGCGAATAAGATACTATTTACAACTTTAAGTTTAATCTAACATAACTTTGCACGCTCAAATATGTTAAGTTTTATGCGTTTGGTGTTGATAATCTATAGTTATGAACCTGTTCCTTCTTCACAAACTTCCCCGTGTCAACATCTTCGATTGAGCTTATCGTCGCAGACACAGTTGAAATGAGCTGTGGACGCATGTAACAGCTCCCAACAAAGTTAATACCAGACTAAAGTTGACGTAAAAGCTTTGTCACGAAAGGCCCGAATTAGCAAATACTTAGGATGACCGAATTTAAGATAGTATGTTAATGTTCACTGGTTCGGATCGCTGAACAAGCGTGTAGGTGGAATATTTGTTTTTGGGTTTTACGCCGTTTATCAACAGTATTTCAGTTATTTTAACGCGGGCAGTTAACCTAACCAGTGTTCCTGGATTCTGTAACAGTACATACCTGTTCTCCGTAAGTAACTGCCAACTTCCCCACACGAATCTGAGGTGGAGGGCGAATGATTTCAGACACAATGTCTTTTATCAAGTCGTCACGGAGAACAGACGCCTCGCCCGCGGATCGAACTCACGACCCCGCGATCCGTAGATCTGCGCTCTCCCTATCGAGTTAAGCGGGGTAGAATAAACTGTACAGTAAAACACGAGTTTCTCATCATCTAATATTATTTCATTACCAATAAAATTGTCAAGTACCTATTTTGGCAATCAAAAAACCCTTTACAACCGATATTGAGAACAGCGGTGTTCCGTGAGATGGGGGCGGGGTGTGGGGAAGAGGGGTGCGGTTAACGGCTGAGAGAAATTACCTTCTGCATGTCCATGTGCTGCATGGGTAACTTGTTCCTTGTCAGCTGTAGAAATGTATCAAAGTTCAACCGGTAAAGACAGCGTCATCATTCGGGAGTCTGATTCCCGGAAAATCAGTAACCCCACAAAATAATATAAGCACACGAGTTGCTTTACGGATATTAACATCCGTAAATTTTCTAAGAGATCGGAAAGTTGACACCTAAGTTATTTTAATAAGTTATCGGTTTTTGTTTGTTTTATACGAAAAGAAGAAGAGATAAACTGATAACAACACAATTTGTTAATGGTGGCCTTATATGTTACCGAATACTAAAATGTACTAAAATTTGCCTGAAAACAGGAAACTGTGTCTCTCTATTAACATTGTTTTACCTTGGATACTTGAATTTATTACAGTAGTGATCTTTAAAAGATGTATGACTCTTTTTCTTCGTTCACCTATTTGATCAGCAGAGCCTGCAAAATTGGCAAGCTTTTAACCAGAATGAAACCTAAACCTCCCAGTCAGCTGTTAAACAGCTGATAGTAGACTGATTGACAATCAGAAAAAAATAAGTTACTCGACCTTGGTATATGTTTGTCTGATATTTATGTCGGATTTTAGTGAATCAGCTGGTTTTATTTTTCTGTACTAAGGTTCATGGATACTTCGTACTAGCACATGAATTAAAACCAGTTTACAATAATTTGTAAAGCACGAGATATAAATAGTAAAAATTCGGTCTTGCAATTTATTTCCATACAATTAATGCGTGGTACAATGGTACACATTTATATACACTTATGACCGGTAGAAATATATCTATATAAAACAAACTCTTATAAACACAGTTAAGTAATATAATAGGCCTACCGCCCCACCCACCCAAGCGCGCGCACAAAATATTAATCAAAGTTTCTAAATCGCAATAAGAAACCTCTTAAATCATATAAACAAAATGCTTTCTCTTTAAAAAAAAAGTTTGAATTAGTCGAAGTGCAAGATGAAGGACGGTCTAATTATAATCAAATAAATATTTGACATCAGGAGCGTGCATCATTTCTGTTTGCATCAAACTCAAAGCCAGTTTAAGGCCATGAAGTCACTACCGAATCTAACAGATTGTCATTGAATCAAGTGCCATCATAATGAATGCATGACCTCTGTAAAACGTATCAAGTGTAAGAAACAAAATTTATCACTTATCGGGAGATCTTATAACTAATCAAGTAAATAACAATATAAATTGTACGTTACTTTATTAGTATTATGCTACTAGATAATTGTTTTCAATTTGGTCGTAACCTTGGAGCCATATTTCTAAGCGAGAAGGGTCTACCGGCGTATGGCCGAGGTCCCCTAATTTGGCTAACAGACTCAGGTCTGTATTCGGGTCTGGCGAATCTTTGGGTGCTGTTATGAATGCCCTTATATTGCTCACTCGATGACCAATTTCTGCAAACAACAGATGAATGTGAGCCTAAACAGTTTTTACATTTGTGCAAATATTGGCATCCATATTTGGAACAATACCCTTTGTTATTAAATTCATAACAACGCTTATCCTGCAAAGAAGTACAGTTACTGGTAATGGTGAGAAGCCACAGTTCAGCGTCCACAAATGACCATCTCATATTTGAATATTTTGAGATTTTTTGACGGGAAAGTCTATCATATTTGACCCAGCCTGTCGGATTCTGTTTTGCGGCCGATCGAATAGAGCTTAAGTATTGAAGGAGTTCCCTAGCTAATGAAGGCGTTTTTAACAAAATAATGTTCATGTAGACTATAAAAGCATCAGTCCATTTCTCAATATTTAATATAGTTTGTTTATTCGAAAAAGTAGAATTAATCTGCAACTCCCCATTAACAAGTTTTATGGTTTGGGACTCCGGTTCATGTTTATCAATTAATGTGTAATATTCATAAGTTCTATAAATTCTCCTTTCCAGACTTTTTCCTTTAAAGATTGGTTAACACGCAAAGCTATATCGGTGCAGACAGAAGTCATAAAAAGGTTATTACCTGATCCTTGAGTCGTACTGGTACTGGACTCAGCAACAGGCTGTTGAATAGATGTCACGGTAGACGAATGATTGGTACTATCTGAGCGGACATAATCCAGGACCGGATATGTAGTGCCATGATCAAACCTAGGAGGCTGGGAAACACTGGCATGGTTACTGTATGTTGCCATTCCTGTGTATACAGGATTTGGATGAGTGTACTCCTGATTAGTGTATACACTGTCAATGACAGGAGGTTGCTGGCTGTTGAGTATAAGCCCTGTCCGTAACAGGAGGTTGCTGTGTGTACAGTTTAGTATAAGCCCTGTCCGTAACAGGAGGTTGCTGTGTGTACAGTTGAGTATAAGCCCTGTCCGTAACAGGAGGTTGCTGTGTGTACAGTTGAGAATAAGCCCTGTCCGTAACAGGAGGTTGCTGGGTGTACAGTTGAGTATAAGCTCTGTCCGTAACAGGAGGTTGCTGGGTGTACAGTTGAGTATAAGCCCTGTCCGTAACAGGAGAATTTAGAAAAGGGATCTGAGGTTATGTGGCCTGCATATCACAGGAACTGCCAAAAGACAAAATTAAAAAGCAGGCACCATATCCAAGGGGTGATTATACATTACCCAAAGCTATGAAAGCGGGCGTATTGGAACCACCCAGGCCGAAATGTTCAAGCTGATAAAAAGTCGTGCTGAGCGATCTGAGAAGATCGAAATATAACAGCCCTAAAGCAACATTTCCGCGCAAAACTTTCATGTAAAATTTCTAAAACACAGTTTTCGACAAGTGTCATTTTTTTACAGAGGTAAAATACATTTTTGGCCAAAAAATATGACATTATGAAAAATCTAAACATATCATATTACCTTCCTCAAGAGAGCTTTAGAATAATGTACTGGATCTTGCAAAGTAAAGCCACAATGCATAAGAAACCAATTCCGGATTAGGTGGATCAAACGGTAGATCAAACAGTAGATCAATAATAATGAGCAAGATAGGATTTCTCGGGCAGAATGACATGGGAAGGTTGGCCTCTTCCTATAGAAATACAAAGTATTTTGGACGTTACATTTAATCAAGGTCCAGTGTTTACGTTTTCATAGGAACTGGAGCATCACTATCCTCCAAACCCTAATGAATACCAACAACAAGTGTTTATATGGGTAATTAGCGGCAGCCTTACAAAACATACTTTGCAGAAGGTTAAATTATTCAGCAGTGTCTGAAATCTGTGACTAACTTGATGGATTATCTGCAGAGTCCATTAACCATTTTTTTACACAAATATTTTTCTTGTGTCATCAATCAAGAATAACCTTCAAAAATGAACTGCAGAATTTTGTACTTAAAAGCAAGAGGGTGGTAACCAACCTACGTCGCTCATCTGTTCTTTTTCCAGGTTGTTCAGTTTTTGGTATGGTTTGCAGAAATGCATTCTATTTTAGCAGCAGTTTACTTTCTTTAGTTGTTTTTAAATTGGGGATCGCCCTTATAAACTTAAATGCTGGTGGGCTTAACCTGATATACATATTTTCATGAATATAGGCTTTGTCATTATGGCCAAGACTTAATTTTATGAAAATGAATTTGAATGATTTCGTTTAATATGATGGTGTACTGTCAAGGTGAAATTCACTATGAACCCAGCCAATGTGATTCATACAGCGAGGAAAACTACAAGACATTAGGGCCATTATTGAATTGTTCACTTGACCTAGCTCTTACCCTGGTAACCTAGTATCTCACTGGACCTAGATCTCATGACGACAAACATTCTGACCATATTTTATGTAAATCTGGTAGAACGTTATTCAAGCTTTTCAACGATTTGACCTAGATACCTAATTTTACAATCTAGTTGATCAAGTTTTCAACTTCAGCTAGATTTTATAAAGGCAAACATTCTGACGAAATTTCAAATCAGATATAAAATGTTGCCTCTACAATGTTAACAAGAATTTTCAATAAATTAATCTAGTAATTCAGTTTTATATCTCAGGTGGCCCAGTTTTGAACTTAACTTAGATTTCGTAAAGACTAGCATTGTGACACATTTTCATGAACACTGGGTAGGTGTGGCTTTGATTTGACTTTGTGACCTAGTTTTTTAAATCATATAACCCTGTTTCAAATGACCTAAATTTTATAGAAACAAAGAGTCTGAAAATTTTTATGAAGATCAACTGGAAAATATGTCTGCAAGACTGTTAGCGAAGTGTTTCGATGATCTGATCTTGTGACCTATCGGATAACCTGGTTTCGAACTTGCCCTATATTTCATAGAGATAAACATTCTGACATTTTTTATGAAGACCGTGTAGAAAATGTGGCCTTTTGAGTGTTAACAAAGTGTTTTCAATTATGTGACCTAGTGACCTAGTTTTTGAACACCAATAACCCAGTTTGTATTTCATTACAGAACCACTCTGACAAAGTTTCATTTCGATTGAGCAAAAATGCTCGAGTGTTAACAGTAAAACCGTTGACAACAACAGAGGACAACGGACACAGAGCAACCACAATAGCTCATCCTGAGTACTTTGTGACTGGGTGAGCTAATGACATCACAATAAACATGGTTTCAACAAAACCTTAAACAAAAACAATGGAACTAGCTTTATTTTTGTGCAAAAATATGCAACAATTGGAAATTTCTCTAAAATATAACACATAAACAATCAAGAGATCTATGAAAACTATGCAAGCACACTGTTAGAGCACCAATGTAAGTACAGAAAAACAGTTCACAGAAAATATGTTGCTGTTGGATGATGCAGTAAATATAATCTAACATTTTTCTCCTATTTTGCTTTATTTTTGGTAAACGTTCTTGACTTAATTTGCATTCACAAGGTTAACAACATCATTACTTCTTAAACAAAACTAGTGTAAGATTCACATCTTTCTTAACATGTTTTTCACCAATTTCCTCTAATTCCCACCCTAATTTTCATAAGGGGAGCATAAAATAATCAATTAATTACTTAACAAAACAGAAGTAGGTCACCAACCCCAAAATCTCTGTGCCAGAAAACAACGGAAAAGGAAAATTACAGTAACTATTACTTGTAGTTTTCTTGCTTCTTAAACCAGGAGCATTTAACATCAGGCCACCCAACCTCCTCCACACACACAAGGAGGAAATAATTTTTTATGCGGTCTGACAATATGACTTAACATAAGTACATTGAATATAATAATCTTTTCAAAAACCCTTGGGGGGGGGGGGGGGGGGGGGGGGGCGGGGGTAGCTGTGTAAGTGAATCCTGTTGTAACCTCGAATGTCGAAAATCCCGTGCAAAGACTTTAAATACCTTATTATACGCCTCAGTACACATCATAGTGGACAGCAAATCTACTGATGTGCTGTCCACAAATGGTCCAAAATCATTAATTACAACTGAACGATGATAAATACATTTATGTTTTCTTTCATTCCATTCAGCAAAACATAAATAATTTATCATCTAACTAACCTAATTAATATCCTATGGGATATTAAAGAAACAACAAAACACGACATAGGAGTGGTCAACAACAGGTTCACTTTAATGCATCTACAGAAAAAGAACGGGAAGAGAGAATCAATTACAAATACCCCCTCCAACTTTAAATCATAGTGTGAACTGAACAAAATTTGTAAGTAACGGAAACTTAATTCCCAAATTCAAAGTGACGGATCTCTTAATTTCATTACACTCCCTTATATATAAATCTTTGGCATTTTCAGAGATCCACCTTCCATGCTTTTTCAGCAGTCTGTCGCAAATAACATGTTTGCTAGCTGAAGTAGCACCCCCTGACCTATAGGAATGTAAACCAAAAAGCTGACTGTTCAAACCTATAAACAAAAGATTTTGTGACATAATTTCTCTGGCTCTTGAATATGAAATGGGCGAACCTTTCCGTAAAATATGACAACGCCTTTTCTTGCAAAAACTGACTTTTCTGAACAAATAATCTTGTGAATTTTGTGCAAAATCTCTTGGACATGTTGCCTTATTTGTTCTGGAAATAATAACTGTGGAACCCTTGTTCAACTGATCTGTTTTAGAACATGGAATGAAAAGTTTTGCCTGCAATTCGTCAATGTAAATATCGGAGCGTTTAAGTTTTATCGCCTCTTCAAATCTAAGAAAACCCGAAAAGCTAAGCAAAGACAAAGTAATAAATCTCATGTCCATTAAACTGGGAACTGATCCAAAATAAGGTACATGTACTATTTTTTCTAAATCGTCAGAAAAAAATAAATAGGCTCTTTCCTAACGGATGGCCAGGCGCGTAGCTACCTATACGCCAGTACGCCCGTGAATCCACGTAATTTTGTCGGTTTTTTACACTCTTTATCCTAGATCTAGACTGAATGTAGTAAGTAGATCAGTATTAAGATTTCTTCAATTACCATAAATTGTAAAATTTTAATCGATAAAATCAACAATAAGAGCTTGAAATATTGTATAATTTTCTGCAAACCATTTTTTTTCGCCGGGGGGGGGGGGCTTCGCCCCCTGGCCGCCTTACCAGGGCTCTACCCTCGACCCGATGGGGACCTAGGCGGTCCCCAGACCCCTCGCCTATTTGGTGAATCCACTTTCTTTACGCCTTCCTACGCGTTTGTTGGCCTACCAACTTCACGTAAGATGCCACTTTTAACATTTTTCACTAATTCCTTCAAAACCGGTCATCTTATGAGCACAAGAGATAGCACAGAGAATTAAATTGATTTTCGACTCGGATGGATGTGAACCTACAACAGACGACAGATGTAACGCTACATGAAAATCAAGTACGGGAAGGGGAGACAAATCGTACTTTTTACACCATTTACAAAACAAATTAAAATAATATCTGTAACTCTTCATAGTTGCAACTACTTTAAAGTGAAATTCTTCATATTGATTAATTCTTCATGTAATTCTGTTGATAAGGACGACCTTTCCAGATTCTGCCAGACTCCCACTTTAGACCTTGAGCTGACAATAACCCCCCATCCCCCCCTCTAGGGATATTTCTACGTTATGATTTTCTTAAAGCCTATAATATGAGCTATCATTCCAGAAATTCTGCCATCTGGCAGTCGGGTTCTTTTTACGTTACAGCCTACTTTATACGTTACCATTAATAATTTCTAGAAAATACTGACTGGTACTACAGTTAGCGACAAATGGTTTACTAGCCGCACAATATGTCAATATATAAAGACAGAATGTACAGATTTACATTTTGCAGGTAAAATTGACACTTATAGGCATGTGCTTTGCGTTATCAAATATACGTTACCAAAAACTGTAACGAAATTAGAAAATATAACTGTGTGATTTTATATTTTATTAGGAGTGTCAAAAAAGAGGTTGCGGTTATAACAGATGAAAGCTTGACATAATTATATCAGTTGTAAGATATTTCTTATTATTATGAAAAAATAAGCAGTAATGTATAGTAAAGAAGATGAAATAATATAATGTTGATAATATGAGTTTCAAATTTATAATAATCATTTTTTTTTTAAAAAGTCAAAAATATTTTGGGTTATTGTAAATTTATTGTTATTTTTTTTAAACAGATATGTAACACGTACAAATTCCATAAATGTGTACTATATATTTTAAAACATACAAATATATTACAAAATATAAATCTATGTAACGAAAATTACTTATTACATAAATCATATATAGTTTTCTTCAAACTGAATTTACAATCAAGATTAACAAAAAAAAAAAAATTTTTCATGTGAAATGAAACTGATTTCATTGAGTTGAAAATGAAATAAATAAATAAATAAATAAATAAATAAATAAATAAATAAATAAATAAATAAATTACAAATGTGTGGAATGATTTGCAGAGAGTGAGTGCTCAAACTTGCTTCATATATATGGCACCTTCGAATTATTCAATCAATGATAATACTACAGTCCAGCATATGATAAAAACATCAGTAGATGCAAATAATGAAGTTTGCCAGAAATATATTATAGTGACATGTGATTCGGCTGTTGCTAAGAAGGTATATTCTTTGGTTCAGCAGTCTAGAGATGGACTTGGTAACGTAATTGTTAGAATGGATGTGTTTCACACAGTCTGCTCCATACTTGGGCCTGTAGGAAAATTAATGAAGGGCAATGGTCTTACAGAACTTGTAATAGAATAAGAAATTTGTTTTAGTGGTTCACTTGATAAAGTATTACCAGGTAAACGCTACAACCATACCTTAAATGCACACAGGACTACAATGAAAGCTCTTGAGCGTTAATTAATGCTTCTACGCAAGTTTGAAGAGACAAAACCCAAAAAGAAAGTATTTTAGAAGAAACTAATATTACAGAAACGGACTGAAAGTCCATGCAAAGGTGTTTGAAATAATAACTCTCCTGACTTTAAAGAATATTTCAATAGACATGGGCAGTTCAAGTCAAAAATCAGAAAGGGTGAACGTGGCATAAGCTGCTCAATTTTGGTTAATGTATGTAGACATAATTCAGTTGATGTTGTTGCTCATCAAAGCATCACAGATTAATGCTTTTTTTTACATACAGCATCTGTGTAAAAACTGTGCACTTTGTTCTTCGCATTTGATCGCAATAATGATGCCCGCTACCTCCTCGTTTACCTGTTGACATTGATGAGTATTGATCCAGATGCAGGAGAGCTACTCAGAAATAATAATTTTAGTGTACATAGGTCTTCTGTACCAGCATTGAGAAATGCTGTATATATCACTACAGAGAAGACAAGTAACAGACATGCAAAATCAGAGGTTGGCATACTTGGTTTCAGTAGAAACTATGCTGCATATGTCCAATGGTGCATGACACATCATTACAGAACCAGTATGTTGAAGCAACATTTCAGAATACAGAAGTACATGAATGGACATGTCCCAACACAAAAAAAGTATAACCTACTCTAATACGCAGGAGTGAAGAAGTTAACGGGGTTATGATGGCAAAATATCCTTCACGAACCCATTACTGGCTAAAAAAACAACAAAGATGAAAATTACTGTTGGTTGTCTGGTATTCCTGTGAAATCAGAAGTCACTTATGACCTTAAGGCAACTGAAATAGGTGAAAAGACAACGGATGGATTACCAAAAGAAGATTGAGTAAAAAAATCAGTTCCCTTTCCAGGCCCCATTAGGAGTAGAAAACTCAAAACATTTGCCACAGCTGAAGTTAAAATACTCAAAACAAAATACTAAAGATAAGAGCAGAACGTTACGTGTTTGGACAGTTGATACTTTTGGCTGTTCAGCACAACCTAGATCTAGAATTGACACTTTCTTTTCCTCTAGGACCTATCCCCTGGCCGTTATAGCCCCTGCGACTGGAATGCCAATGAAAACAGACAAGTCAAAACTACTTCACTATGTAAAGGCTGCAGCTATCCAAAAAAGACATTGTTTTGTTGATTGATAGTGAAGCCTTGCTGCAAAGCTTAGTAAGTAACCATCCCTGCAACATTCCAAGACGTAGCCGAAGTCAACTACCTAAGACAGGTTGTGTCGATTTTGTAACTGGCACTTACAGTCCTTAGTTGATCAAATCATATCAGCGTGGAAGACGTAGATATTTTCCTAAATTCTTAGTTGTCAGGAGTGAAAACCAAAGTACCATGTGACTGAAAAGCATTCATGTCAAATAGCGAAAAAAAACACAGTTGATCAATCTAATTTTTTAACAATGAAAATGTGATTCCAATGCACCAAAGATGAAGAAGAAGACAACTGTATTATGTCAATGGTGAAAGGTGTAATTTACTCACATGTGAAGATGGGAACAAAGTTCAAGCTCGACCTTATATACCACTGTTTCTATACAAAGGAAGAAGCAGACACAAGAATAATATTCATTGCATGGATATCAGTACTACTAGCACTACACGAAAGGCGAAAATCCAAGTTAGATCCCCAGATACAGACGCGTTTGTGTTACTGGTGATATCTTCAAAAATACGAAATACTGTGTTTTTTGTTTGTTTTTTTTTTGTTCTTTTTCTTCTTCTTTTTACCCTGGAACAGGCAATAAGATTCGCCATTTAAATGCTCACATCATCTTTATAATCAAAGGAGAAAGAATCTGCTCAGTTTTTCCTGCAATACACTGTCTGACTGGTTGAAACAACCAGTGCTTTTGTTCGCACAGCGAAAGTAACACAGCTCAAATTAGTAGAGAAAAAAAACAGGTGTATGTTGCAACATTAGCATAAGTAGTTTACATCGCTGATCAGATGACCTCTTAATGGCATCGAAAATATTGTCTGTGCAATCTATGGACTGAAGAATACAATAGCATCAGCAAAATTATATTATGACAGGTTTCTTGCAAAGTATCGAGTACGTGCTTGCAATGTCCCGAGCAAATATAAAGGCATGGGCATGAGTCTATTTCCGCTGTGCCAATTGTCACTTAAAATGCACGTAACACGTGTGAAATATAAATTTACCCATTTATACCAAAAGTAGATGAAAGTGTATAGAAATTTGGATCAGAAAATCTATTTGAATATGACTGGTGTTCCGATAATATAGTGCTTCGAGAACTAGCTGAAATTATAAGTGACACACCTGCAACATGTGACTCTAATGACTCTGATGATGACTATGAAGAAGTAGAGATGACCAATATAATTGACACCATATATGAAACAAACATTAATTATGATGACTTAGGTGACTGAACCCCGCAACTTAGTTGTTTCTCAATTTAGATTTGTGTGAATTTATTTGGTTAAACAGATAAGAGGTTGTATGCGTGTATTTTTCAGTTACTAAAATAAACATTCAGTAACGTATCGTAACGTAGGTTACAATGTCACTGCTGTGCTGTATTCATTTTTATATCAAACTAAGTCAAACTTGATAAGATACTCGCATTATTTAAGTTTGAACATCATTATAAGGTTTGCATAAACAATATGTTGCCTGAGAAATGAAAATATTATATCGTGAATTTTAGTAACGTATATAATGGTAACGTACTTGTTCTTAAAACGGCTGAACGATGAATACCTAAATACTAATGTAATGTGTATCTGAAAACACTATAATTTAGACATATCTGATACTTTCTGACAATTAAACCTACTGAATTAACTGATATGAGAATTTTTATAAAACATATGGTAACGTAAATAACAAAATAAATTGATCGATTGAGAGAACAAAACTAAATGGGAACATTGATAACAGCATATTCTGCATATTACTAAACCCACTCTCTAATGATTTTGGTTGTTTCTACCATATAACTCACCACATTCCAGTTTTATAATTTATTAAATAATTGTTAAGGTAACGTAAATAACAGGCTGTAACTCATAGAAAACCCGCTTGCCAGATGGCAGAATTCAGAAATATGATCTACATACAAGGGGCTTCAAAACTAATTGGGTCTACAAAAATCCCTGGAGGGGGGGGGGGGGGGGGGAGGGTTTCACTTTCCAGCTCTAGGCCTACTTTAAACACATCTGTGAAATGTATAAGAAAAAACACATCCATTCAACGATATTGTAACTTAATAGATCCTAACGTGAATGTTTTTTAAACACATGTCGGGTACTGTCCTCTCGGGCGGATCGTGGCATCTTACGTGAAGTTGGTACCGTTAGGAAAGAGCCTATTTTGTCTGACGATTTAGAAAAAAATAGTATCTTATTTTGGATCAGATCCCAGTTTAATGGACATGGGATTTATTACTATGTTTTTGCTTAGATTTTCGGGGTTTCTTAGATATATATATATCGGCCAGTAGTATTCAAACTCCTCGATCGGATCGAGAACTCATCTGCGACTAAGTTAATTTTTTTTCACAACTTTGCAACCATTGCATATCAGCATATCAGGGAGAAAGTATTTTTGTCAGCACTGTCCTCTCGATCGGATCGAGACTTCGTCTGCATAGGATGCATGACGGCCATGTGTAATCATAGGGATCCACTGAATATTTAAATCAATGTTCCACTTGACGCATTAATTGAAAATACCGAGGGACTGTAGCTGAAGTTCTGTACTGCCTGACTCCACGATTTTAACACACGACTGGGAATCAGAAAACCACTTAACACTACAGTTTTGTAATGAACTGCCGTACGCTCTAATAGCCAAATAGACAGCCCTAATTTCTCTAAAAGTAGAACTTTTACTCTGTTCTTCCTTGTCCCAGACACTGTTTTTGCAGTTAACAATGAAAGAACCGCATGCATGATAAGTGACTAGCGTCTGAATAGACTATAGTCTGTACTGGTTTGTAAGAAGAAAGCTTCCTTACGTTTAGCCTTTCCAAATTCTCAACCCAAAAATTTACTTCTGAAAGCAAAGGGCGATTGAAAGACAGCTTGTACAAAAAATCCCATGATTTTCTAGTTTCAATTTCTTCATACAAATATCTAGTCATGAGCCTAGCTACATTACCTATAACGGGCATCACTGAAATAATTTTTCCAGTAAACTGTACCAGACTCCTAGCAGAAACGTAGGGTAATGAATCGTGCAAAAGTTTCAATGATATAAAATCAGAAATCCTTCTTTGCGGTATAGATATGCAGTAGTCTCTGCTATTCCAAAAAAAATCCCGATCCATTCAAGCTCTTGTACCGGGTATCAGAAAGACTTCTCTTTATTGATCAAAAAACCCGCTTGTTCAAGAGTGCACTTCACAAAATTCGAGTCCGTTAACGTTAATTCTAAATTTTTGTTACACCCCCAACCGTCATCAAGAAACATGACTATTTTGATACCAATTAGTCTCAAATACTTAACGATTTCCCTTAATATCTTACTGAAAACGAAGGGGGTGCTAGTAACACCAAATGGGAGCACGGTAAAGCAATAATTCTTTCCCTTTATTTGAAAGCGTAAAAATGTCTGGTGAGCTGGGAAAATGTCTATATATGGTGGTACCCCTTACTCAAGTCAAACTTAAAACAGAAAGAATTTTGAGTGAAATATTCAAGACCTACTTTCCAGTGGCTAATTCCGCAAAGTACCATAAGCCCTTTCGAGTCTTCAAAAGAAAATTTTTCTTTCCTAATGTGTTTGTTTAGTTTACGAAAATCTAGGATGAGGCGTTTTTTTCCTTTTTTTATTATGGAAACTGTTAAAGGGTTTATAATATGTGGAGTGAACGGTGTCTCAACTATACAACGATCTTCTAACAGTTCTGTTACAGCCGATTCAACGAAATCCATATTATCTATAGCCGACTTATTATTTAATGAAAATGAACGCTCTGGTACAGTTAGAAATGGTAACTTATATCCAGTTTTCAGAAAGTCAGTGATATTCATTAGCACCTATGCTCTCCCAAAATTGTACAGGTCTCTTTAACCGACCTTTAACATTATCACATTAATTATTTTAAGTCTGAATCAATTCCATTTAGTAATAAGCAAGATATGAGCGAGAGTAGATTACAACATTAAACTGCAATTTAATTAAATGGGATGCATAATCCATTGGCACCAGAATTACCGACCTTGTATCATATGATACAGGTGACCATGTAGAGCAATTTAAATCTGAAGCAAAGCAGTTTAGTAATAACTGATGTAAAGTGAAAGTGCATCAAAACTTTAACCTAAATTCTAAGTATAAAAGGGGCGTAATCAATTAAATGCTGGTGCCAGAGTTACAGACCATGTGTCACATGATATTGGTGATGCGGAACAACTGTTTCAACTTTGTAATAACAACAGTGATAGAGTGAAAGTAACCTGAAATTCTATGCAACACAGGGGTATAATTAATGAAATATTGATGTGCAAGTTGTGACCTTTGTGACTCGGGTAAGGATGTGGAACAACTATAAAGTTTCAAGAAAATCCATCAAGTATAACAGAGATATAGCGAAAGTGCATCAAATAAATTTACCAAGTTGCCAATGTGGATGTGGACACCTGGTTAAGTAAGAGAGCTGTCCATATAGTCAAGTTAAAAATTGAAAACTTCGATCTGTAAAACCAGTTCATTTTGGGTTCACAGGAGATAAACCTTAAATTAATTGCATTAATTCACTAAATACAAAGAGAATTTTATTTTCTTTTCAAATTCAGAGACAGTAAAAGAATTAATATATTGTTTTTTACCTTTTCAACATTCTTCTGAGATTTTTTTTTTCAGTAAAGTGCAAAAAAGCACTATTGATATCACATACATTTAGCAGCAACGTTAGTACATGATCATGACAAAGCTAACAAATATGAACTATAAACAACTAACATCATCAAAAATAATACAGAATTTCACACAGAAACAAATCATTGTGTAACAACTTAAACAGCAGTGTCCGAAAATTTGGTAACAGATTCTACTGTAAACTAGAAATCTATCTTGGAGACAAACCTTATCTAAAGTTACATATTAACAAAGGTATATCTCCATCTTTTTAGCTTTTACAGTGGAAAAAGTAGAACCAAAGTGCCCCTATTGCCTATTTTCAGACACAGACAGGCTTCTTGGTAGGACCATCAACCTTCAGCTAACAACCAAATGCAAAACTAAACCAAAGTTTAAAACCCCAGACAGGTAACTACCCAACAACACAGAACTACAAACTACTGATTATTATAACCTGAACCCTAGGTAGGGAACTACCCAACAACACAGAACTACAAACTACTGAGTATTATAACCTGAACCCCAGGTAGGGAACTACCCAACAACACAGAACTACAAACTACTGGGTATTATAACCTGAACCCCAGGTAGGGAACTACCCAACAACACAGAACTAAAAACTACTGGGTATTATAACCTGAACCCCAGGTAGGGAACTACCCAACAACACAGAACTACAAACTACTCAGTATTATAACCTGAACCCCAGGTAGGGAACTACCCAACAACATGGAACTACAAACTACTGATTATTATAACCTGAACTCTAGGAAGAGAACTACCCAACAACACAGAAATACAAACTACTGAGTATTATAACCTGAACTCTAGGAAGAGAACTACCCAACAACACAGAACTACAAACTTCTGATTATTATAACCTGAACTCTAGGAAGAGAACTACCCAACAACACAGAACTACAAACTACTGATTATTATAACCTGAACCCTAGGCGGGGAACTACCCAACAACACAGAAATACAAACTACTGATTATTATAACCTGAACATTAGGCAGGGAACTACCCAACAACACAGAACTACAAACTACTCAGTATTATAACCTGAACCCCAGGTAGGGAACTACCCAACAACACAGAACTACAAACTACTCAGTATTATCACCTGAACCCCAGGTAGGGAACTACCCAACAACATGGAACTACAAACTACTGATTATTATAACCTGAACCCCAGGCAGGGAACTACCCAACAACACAGAACTACAAACTACTGGGTATTTTAACTGAACCCTAGGTAGTGAATTACCCAACAACACAGAACTACAAACTACTGGGTATTATAACCTGAACCCCAGGTAGGGAACTACCCAACAACACAGAACTACAAACTACTGGGTATTATAACCTGAACCCCAGGTAGGGAACTACCCAACAACACAGAACTACAAACTACTGGGTATTATAACCTGAACCCCAGGTAGGGAACTACCCAACCACACAGAACTACAAACTACTCAGTATTATAACCTGAACCCCAGGTAGGGAACTACCCAACAACATGGAACTTCAAACTACTGATTATTATAACCTGAACCCCAGGTAGGGAACTACCCAACAACAAAGAACTACAAACTACTGATTATTATAACCTGAACCCCAGGTAGGGAACTACCCAACAACATAGAACTACAAACTACTGGGTATTATAACCTGAACCCCAGGTAGGGAACTACCCAACAACACAGAAATACAAACTACTAAATATTATAACCTGAACCCTAGGTAGGGAACTACCAAACAACGCAGAACTACAAACTACTGATTATTATAACCTGAACCCTAGGCAGGGAACTTTCCAACAACACAGAACTACAAACTACTGATTATTATAACCTGAACCCTAGGCAGGGAACTACCCAACAACACAGAAATACAAACTACTGAGTATTATAACCTGAACCCTAGGTAGGGAACTACCCAACAACACAGAAATACAAACTACTGAGTATTATAACCTGAACCCTAGGCAGGGAACTACCCAACAACACAGAACTACAAACTACTGAGTATTATAACCTGAACCCTAGGCAGGGAACTACCCAACAACACAGAACTACAAACTACTGAGTATTATAACCTGAACCCCAGGTAGGGAACTACCCAACAACACAGAAATACAAACTACTTAGTATTATAACCTGAACCCTAGGTAGGGAACTACCCAACAACGCAGAACTACAAACTACTGATTATTATAACCTGAACCATAGGCAGGGAACTTCCCAACAACACAGAACTACAAACTACTGATTACTATAACCTGAACCCCAGGCAGGGAACTACCCAACAACACAAACTACAAACTACAAGTATGTTACTATAACTGATCCCAGGTAGGGAAAACCCAACATACCAGAACTACAAACTACTAAGCATTATAACTTGAACCCTAGGCAGGGAACTACCCAACAAGACAGAACTAGAAGCTACTGAGTTTTATAACTTGAACCCCAGGTAGGGAACTACCCAACAACACAGAACTACAAACTACTGAGTATTATAACCTGAACCCTAGGTAGGGAACTACCCAACAACACAGAACTACAAACTACTGAGTATTATAACCTGAACCCCAGGTAGGGAACTACCCAACAAAACAGAACTACAAACTACTGATTATTATAACCTGAAGCCTAGGCAGGGAACTATCCAACAACACAGAACTACAAACTACTGAGAATTATAAGAAATTTATAACCTGAACCCAAGGTGGGGAACTACCCAACAACACAGAACTACAAACTACTGATTATTATAACCTGAACCCTAGGCAGGGAACTACCCAACAACACAGAACTACAAAGTACTAGGTAGTATAACCTGAACTATAGGCAGGGAACTACCCAACAACACAGAACTACAAACTACTGATTATTATAACCTGAACCCTAGGTAGGGAACTAATCAACAACACAGAACTACAAACTACTGATTATTATAACCTGAACTCTAGACAGGGAACTACCCAACAACACAGAACTACAAACTACTGATTATTATAACCTGAACCCTAGGCGGGGAACTACCCAACAACATGGAACTAAGAACTACTGAGTATTATAACCTGAACTCCAAGTAGGGAACTACACAACAACATGGGACTAAGAACTACCGAGTATTAAAAATTGTACCCCATGGTAGGGAACTACCAACAACACAGAACTCAAACTACTGATTATATAACCTGAACCATAGGCGGGAACTACCCAACAACAGAACTAAGAACTACTGAGTATTATAACCTGAACTCTAGATGGGGAACTACTCAACAACATGGAACTAAGAACTACCGAGTATTATAAACTGTACCCCAGGTAGGGAACTACACAACAACACAGAACTACAAACTACTGATTATTATAACCTGAACTCTAGGCAGGAACTACCCAACAACAAAGAACTACAAGCTATTGAGTATCATAACGTGAACCCCAGGTAGGGAACCACCCAACAACACAGAACTACAAACTACTGAGTATTATAACCTGTACCCGAGGGAGGGAACTATCCAACAACACAGAGATAAAAAATACTAAGTATTATCACCTGAACCCCAGGTAGGGAACTACCCAACAACAACTACAAACTACTAAGTATTATAACCTGAACCCTAGGCAGGGAACTACCCAACAACACAGAACTACAAACCACTGAGTATTAAACTTGAACCCAGGGGGAACTACCACAACAAAGGAACTAAAACTACTAGTATTATAACCTGAACCCCAAGGAACTACAACAACAGAACACAAACTACTGAGTATAATAACCTTAACCCATGCAGGGAACTACCCAACAACACAGAACTACAAACTACTGAGTATTATCTCCTGTACCCCAGGTTGAGAATTACCCAACAACACAGAACTACAAATTACTAAGTATTATAACCTGTACCCCAGGAAGGGAACTACCCAATAACACAGAAATACAAACTACTAAGTATAATAACCTTAACCCCAGGCAGGGAACTACCCAACAACACAGAACTACAAACTACTGAGTATTATAACCTGAACCCCAGGTAGAGAATTACCCAACATCTCAGAACTACAAATTACTAAGTATTATAACTAGAACTCTAGGTAGGGAACTACCCAACAACACAGAACTAGTAACTACTGAGTATTATAACCTGAACCCTAGGAAGGGGACTACCCAAGAACACAGAACTAGAAACTACCGAGTATAATAACCTGAACCCTAGGTGGGGAACTACCTAAAATCACAGAACTACAAACTACTGAGTATTATAACCTGAACCCTAGGCAGAGAACTACCCAACAACACAGAACTACAAACTACTGAGTATTATAACCTGAACCCTAGGCAGGGAACTACCCAACAACACAGAAATACAAACTACTGAGTATAATAACCTGAACCCCAGGCAGGGAACTACCCAACAACACAGAAATACAAACTACTGAGCATTATAACCAGAACCCTAGGCAGGGAATTACCCAAAAACACAGAAATACAAACTACTGAGTATAATAACCTGAACCCTAGGTAGGGAGCTACCCAACAACACAGAAATACAAACTACTGAGCATTATAACCAGATCCCTAGGCAGGGAATTACCCCAAAACACAGAAATACAAACTACTGAGTATAATAACCTGAACCCTAGGTAACTACCCAACAACACAGAAATACAAACTACCGAGTATTATAACTTGAACCCTAGGCAGGGAACTACCCAACAACACAGAAATACAAACTACTAAGTATAATAACCTGAACCCTAAGTAGGGAACTACCCAACAACACAGAAATACAAACTACTCAGTATTATAACATGAATCCATGGTAGGGAACTACCTAAAAACACAGAACTGCAAACTACTGAGTATCATAACCTGAACCATTGGCAGGGAACTACTCAACAACACAGAATTACAAACTACTGAGTATTATAACTTGAACCCCAGGTAGGGAACTACCCAACAACACAGAACTATAAACTTCAGAGTATTATAACCTGAACCCGAGGCAGGGAACTACCCAACAGCACAGAACTACAAACTGCTGAGTATTATAACCTGAACCCTAGGCAGGGAACTACCCAACAACACAGAACTACAAACAACTGGGTATTATAACCTTAACCCTAGGCAGGGAACTACCCAACAACACAGAACTACAAACTATTAAGTATTATAACCTCAACCCTAGGATGGGAACTACCCAACTACGAACACAGAAACTACAAAACTAACTAGAGTATTATAACCTGTACCCAAGGTGGGAAATACCCAACACACAGATTACAAATTACTAGTATTAAAACCTGAACCCAGGCTGGGGAACTACCCAACAAACAGAACTACAAACCACTGAGTATAATAACCGGAACCCTAGGAGGGGAACTACCCAACAACATGGAACTAAGAACTACTGAGCATTATAACCTGATCCCAAGGAACTAAGACCTACTGAGTATTATAACCTGAACCCAAGGTGGGAAACTACCCAACAACACAGAACTACAAACTACTCAGTATTATAACCTGAACCCCAGGTGGGGAACTACCCAACAACACAGAACTACAAACTACTGAGTATTATAACCTGAACCCCAGGCAGGGAACTACCCAACCACACAGAACTTTAAACTACTCAGTATTATAACCTGAACCCCAGGTGGGGAACTACCCAACAACACAGAACTACAAACTCCTGGGTAATATAACCTGAACTCTAGGCAGGGAACTACCCAACAACACAGAACTACAAGCTACTGAGTATTATAACCTGAACCCAAGGTGGGGAACTACCCAACAACGCAGAACTACAAACTACTGAGTATTATAACCTGAACCCTAGGCAGGGAACTACCCAACAACACAGAACTACAAACTACTGAGTATTATAACCTGAACCCTAGGCAGGGAACTACCCAACAACACAGAAATACAAACTACTAAGTATTATAACCTGTACCCCGGGTAGGAAACTACCCAACAACACAGAAATACAAACTACTCAGTATTATAACCTGTACCCCGGGTAGGAAACTACCCAACAACACAGAACTACAAATTACTAAGTATAATAACCTGAACCCTAGGCGGGGAACTACCCAACAACATGGAACTAAGAACTACTGAGTATAAAAACCTGAACCCAAGGAACTAAGATCTACTGAGTATTATAACATGAACCCAAGGAGTGGAACTACCCAATAACACAGAATTACAAACTACTGAGTATTATAACCTGTACCCTAGGGAGGGAACTACCCAACAACACAGAAATAAAAAATATTAAGTGTTATCACCAGAACCCCAGGTAGGGACCTACCCAACAACAAATACAAAATATTAAGTATTATAACCTGAACCCCAGGTAGGGAACTACCTAACAACAACTACAAACTACTAAGTCTTATAACCTGAACCCTAGGTAGGGAACTACCTAACAACATAGAACTACAAACTACTGAGTATTATAACCTGAACTCTAGGTAGGTGACTACCTAACAACATAGAACTACAAACTACTGAGACTTATAACCTGAACCCTAGGCAGGGAACTACCCAACAACACTGAAATACAAACTACTGAGTATTACAACCTGTACCCCAGGTAGGGAACTACCCAACAACACAGAACTACAAACTACTGAGTATTACTAGGAAGAGAACTACACAACAACACAGAAATACAATCTCCTGAGTATTATAAACTGTACCCGAGGTAGGGAACTACCCAACAACACAGAAATACAAACTACTGAGTATTATAACTAGAACACTAGGCAGGGAAATACCCAACAACAGAGAACTACAAACCACTGAGTATAATAACCGGAACCCTAGGAGGGGAACTACCCAACAACATGGAACTAAGAACTACTAAGTATTATAACCTGATCACAAGGAACTAAGACCTACTGAGTATTATAACCTGAACCCAAGGTGGGGAACTACCCAACAGCACAGAACTACAAACTACTCAGTATTATAACCTGAACCCCAGGTGGGGAATTACCCAACAACACAGAACTACAAACTACTGAGTATTATAACCTGAACCCCAGGCAGGGAACTACACAACCACACAGAACTACAAACTACTCAGTATTATAACCTGAACACCAGGTGGGGAAGTACCCAACAACACAGAACTACAAACTACTGAGTATTATAACCTGAACTCTAGGCAAGGAACTACCCAACAACACAGAACTACAAACTACTGAGTATTATAACCTGAACCCAAGGTGGGGAACTACCCAACAACGCAGAACTACAAACTACTGAGAATTATAAGCTGAACCCTAGGCAGGGAACTACCCAACAACACAGAACTACAAACTACTAAGTATTATAACCTGTACCCCGGGTAGGAAACTACCCAACAACACAGAACTACAAATTACTAAGTATAATAACCTGAACCCTAGGCAGGGAACTCCCAACAACACAGAACTGAAAACTACTGTGTATAATAACCAGAAACCTAGGCGTGGAACTACCCAACAACATGGAACTAAGAACTACTGAGTATTATAACCTGAACCCAAGGAACTAAGACCTACTGAGTATTATAACCTGAACCCAAGGAGGGGAACTACCCAACAACACAGAACTACAAACTACTGTGTATTATAACCTGAACCCTAGGCAGGGAACTACCCAACAACACAGAACTACAAACTTCTGAGTATCATAACCTGAACTCTAGGCAGGGAACTACCCAACAACACAGAAATACAAACTTCTGAGTATTATAACCTGAACTCTAGGCAGGGAACTACCCAACAACACAGAAATACAAACTTCTGAGTATTATAACCTGAACTCTAGGCTGGGAACTACCCAACAACATAGAAATACAAACTTCTGAGTATTATAACCTGAACCCTAGGCAGGGAAGTACCCAACAACACAGAACTACAAACTACTGAGTATTATAATCTGAACCCTAGGCAAGGAACTACCCAATAACACAGAACTACAAACTTCTGAGTATTATAACCTGCACTCTAGGCAGGGAACTACCCAACAACACAGAAATACAAACTACTAAGTATTATAACCTGAACTCTAGGCAGGGAACTACCCAACAACACAGAACTACAAACTACTGAGTATAATAACCTGAACCCTAGGAGGGGAACTACCCAACAACATGGAACTAAGAACTACTGAGTATTATAACCTGAACCCTAGGTGGGGAACTACCCAACAACACAGAACTACAAACTACTGAGTATTATAACCTGAACCCCAGGCAGGGAACTACCCAACAACACAGAAATACAAACTACTGAGTATTATAACCTGAACCCCAGGTAGGGAACTACCCAACAACACAGAAATACAAACTACTGAGTATTATAACCTGAACCCTAGGCAGGGAATTACCCAACACACAGAAATACAAACTACTGAGTATTATAACCTGAACCCTAGGCAGGGAACTACCTAACAACACAGAAATACAAACTACTGAGTATAAAAACCTGAACCCTAGGTAGGGAACTACACAACAACACAGAAATACAAACTACTGAGTATTATAACCTGAACCCTAGGCAGGGAACTACCCAACAACATAGAAATACAAACTACTCAGTATAATAAGCTGAACCCTAGGTAGGGAACTACCCAACAACACAGAAATACAAACTACTCAGTATTATAACTTGAACCCCAGGTAGGGAAATACCCAATAATACAGAACTACAAACTACTGAGTATTATAACCTGAACCCCAGGCAGGGAACTACCCAACAACACAGAACTACAAACTACTGTGTATTATAACCTGAACTCCAGGCAGGGAACTACCCAACAACACAGAAATACAAACTTCTGAGTATCATAACCTGAACTCTAGGCAGGGAACTACCCAACAACACAGAAATACAAACTTCTGAGTATTATAACCTGAACTCTAGGCGGGGAAATACCCAAAAAATAGAAAAACAAACTTCTGATATTATAACCTGAACCCTAGGCAGGGGAATACCCCCACACAGAAACTACAAACTACGAGTTTTAAATGAACTCAGGGAGGGAACTACCCAACAACCAGAATACAAACTTTTGGTATTATAAAAACCCGCTCTCTAGGCAAGGAAATCCCCAAAAACACAGAATACAAAACTAAGATTTTAACCTGAATTGGGAGGGAACACCCCAAAAACACAGAAAATAAAACCCCTGAGTATAAAAACCCGAACCCTAGGGGGGAACCCCAACAACATGGAACTAAAAATACTGATATAATGACCTGAACCCCCGGTAGGGAATAGTAACAACAACTACAAACTACTAAGCTTTAACTTGAACCCTGGCAGGGAACTACCCAAAAAAGAAGAACTGGAAGTACTGATTTTATAACTTTGAAACCCAGGTGGGGGGTACCTAACAACAAGAAATACAAACAAGAGTATTTAAAAACCGAAACCCAGGCGGGAAATACCAACAACACAGAAATACAAACTAAAGTTTTATAACCCAACCCCAGGCATGGAACTACCAACAAAAGAAATACAAATACTCAATATAATAAGCTGAACCCTAGGTAGGGAACTACCCAACAACACAGAAATACAAACTACTCAGTATTATAACTTGAACCCAAGGTAGGGAAATACCCAACAATACAGAACTACAAACTACGATATTATAACCTGAACCCAGGGAGGGAACACCCAACAAAAACCGAAAAAACCAAAATACTGGTTTAAACCGAACTCTAGGGAGGGAAAACCCCAAAAAAACAGAATACTATTTGGTATCATAACCTGAACCCCCGGTAGGGACTACCCAAAAAACACAGAAATAAAATATAAGAATTTAACCCGAACTCTTGGAAAAGGGAATTAAAAAAAAACAAAGGGAAAAACAAAAATTCTGAGTATTATAAAATGAAAACCCAGGCAGGGGCTACCTAACAACACAGAAATACAAAAATATGATAAAAAAACCTGAACCCTAGGTAGGGGAACTACACAAAAACACAGAAATACAAACTTTTTATTTAACCTGAACCAGGCGGGAAAAATACCCAACAAAATAGAAATACAAAAATTCTGATATTAAAAACCTAACCCCAGGCAGGGAATACCAAAAACACAACTCAAACTACGGAATTATAACCTGAACTCTAGGGAGGGAACTGCCCAACAAACACAGAAACTACAAACTTCTGATATTATAAAACCCGCACTCTGGCAAGGAACCCCCAAAACACAGAAATACAAACTACTAAATATTAAAACCCGAAATCTAGGCAGGGAACTAAACCCCCCTCCCCGAAATACAAACCCCTGAGTAAAAAACCTTAACCCTGGGGGGAACCCCAACAACACGGAACTAAGAACTATGGTATAATAACCTGAACCCCCGGTAGGGAACTACCTAACAACAACAAAATACTAAGCATTTTAAACTTGATCCCTAGGAGGGGGAAAACACCCAACAAGACGAAAATAGAAGTACTGGGTTTTTTTAACTTGAAACCAAAAGGGAGGGGACTACCTAACAACACAGAAAACAAACACGGAGTATTATAACCTGAACCCTAGCAGGGAACTACCCAAAACACAGAAAAAACAAACTACTAAGTATTAAACCCGAAAAATAGGCATGGAACTACCAACAACACAGAAATACAAACTACCAATAAATAAGCTGAACCCTAGGTGGGGCTACCAACAAAAACAGAAATACAAACTATCAGATTATAACTTGAACCAAGGTAGGGAAATACCCCAAAATACGAACTATAAACCTGGTATTAAACCTGAACCCCAGGGAGGAAATCCCAAAAACACAGAACAAAACTACTGTGTATTAAACCCGAAACCCAGGCAGGGAACACCCAACAACACGAATACATACCTCTGAGTTCTAAACCCGAAAATCTAGGCAGGGAACTACCCAAAAACAAGAAATACAATCTTCTGAGTTTATACCTGAACTTTAGGGAGGGAACAACCCCCAAAAAACACAAAATAAAAGTTCTCAGCATTATAACCTGAACTCAGGCAGGGAACTACCCCAACAACATAGAAAAACAAACTTTTGAGTATTATAACCTGAACCCCCAGGGAGGGAACTAAAACCAAAAACACAGAAAAACAAACTTCTGAGTATTTTAAAAATGTATCCGGCGGGAACTACCCAACAACACAGAATACAAACTACTAATATTATAACCTGCCTCAGCGGGTACTTTCCCCAAAAACAGAAATACAAAAACTGAGTATTTTAACCGAAATAGGCAGGGGAACTACCCCCAAAACCAGAACTACAAAAAATGAGAAAATAACCCGAACCCGGAGGGGGAATACCCAAAAAAATGGAACAAAACTAATGAGTTTTAAACCGTCCCCAAAGGTGGGGAAAACCCCAAAAAACAGAACTCAAAAAACGAGTATTATAAAATGAACCCCAGGCAGGGAACTGCCCAACAACACAGAAAAAACAAACTACTAAAATATTATAACCCAAAAAACCCCCGGGAGGGAACCCCCAACAAACAGAAATACAAAATACTGGTATTATAAAAAATGAACATGGCAGGGGAAATTTCCCCAAAACTCAGAAATACAAAAAAACTGAGTAAAAAACCCAACTCTAGGTAGGGAACTACCCCAAAAAACAGAAATACAAACTACTAAGATTATATCCTGAACCCAGGCAGGGAACTACCCAACAAACCCCGAAAACAAAATACTCAGAAATAAGTGAACCCAGGTAGGGGAAATACCAAAAAACACAGAAATTCAAAAAAATCGATTTCAACTTGAACCCCAGGTGGGAAATACCCAAAAATACAGAACTACAAACTATTAGTATTAAACCCGAACCCCCGGCAGGGAACTACCCAAAAAACACGAACTACAAAACGTGTATTAACCCGAACTTAGCAGGGAATACCCAACAACACAAAAACAAACTTCTGAGTATCATAAACCTGAACTTAGGGGGGAACACCCAACAACCAGAACTACAAATTTTGGTAAAAACCTCAACCCTAGGAGGGGGAAATACCCAACCATGGGAAATAAGAAACGGTACATAAAAATGATCCCCAAAGGGGGGGAAATAACCAAACAACACAGAACTACAAAAATACCAGTATTTTAACCTGTACCCAGGTTGGGGTACCCCAAAAAAACAGAATACAAATATGAGTATTATAACGAACCCCTGGGAGGGAAACCCCCCAACAACACAAAATCAAATACTGAGTATTATAACTGAACCCCAGGGAGGGAACTACCCCAAAAACACAGAAATACAAAATACTGAGTATTATAACCGAAACCTAGGAGGGAACTACCCAAAAAACACAGAAATACAAGCTATGAGTTAAAAACCGGATCCCTAGGTAGGGGAAAACCCAAAAACACGAAAAACAAACACTAATTTTATAACCTGAACCCTAGGCAGGGAACTACCCAACAACACGAAATGCAAACTACTAGTATAATAAGTGAACCCTAGGTAGGGAACTACCCAAGAACACAGAAGTACAAACTACTCAGTATTATAACTTGTACCCCAGGTAGGGAAATACCCAATTATACAGAACTACAAATTGATATTATAACCTGAACCCTAGGCAGGGAACTACCCCAAAAACACAGAGCTCAAAATACTGTGTATTTTAAAACCTGAACTTAGGCAGGGAACTCCCAAAAAAACCCCGAAATACAAAATTCTGAGTATCATAACCCAACTCTGACGGGGGCTACCCAAAAAACAAAAAAATACAAACTTTGAGTATGATAAAACCCGAAAATTAAGGGAGGGAAATACCCAACAAACAGAAATACAATTTTCTGAGTATTATAACCCGAAAATTTTTGGGAGGGAAACCCAACAACAAGAACTACAAACTTTGATTTTTTATAACCTGAAAATAGGGAGGGAAGTACCCCCAACACAAACTACAAACTATTTAGTTTATAACTGAACACAGGCAGGGAACTACCCAACAACACAGAATACAAAAATTCTGAGTATTATAACCTGCACTCTAGGGGGGAATACCCAAACAACACAGAAAACAAACTACTAAATATTTTAACCCGAACCTAGGAAAGGGAAATCCCAATAACACAGAACTACAACCACTGAGTTAATAACCTGAACCCTGGCGGGGAAAATACCCAAAACATGGAACTAAGATGTACTGAGTATTATAACCTGAACCCGAGGTAGGGAACTACCTAACAACAACTACAAACTACTAAGCATTATAACTTGAACCCTAGGCAGGGAATTACCCAACAAAACCCGAACTAGAAGCTACTGAGTATTATAACCCCGAACCCTAGGTGGGGATACCTAACAACACAGAACTACAAATTGAGTATTATAACCTGAACCATAGGCAGGGAAAAATACCCCAAAAACACAGAAATAAAAACTTGAGTTTATAACCCGAACCTAGGCAGGGAATACCCCAAAAAATAAAATACAAATTCTGAGTATTTAAAAAGAACCCCCGGAGGGAACCCAACAACACAAACTACAAACCACTGATATTATAACCTGAAACTCGGGAAAACCCAACAAAACCCGAAAATACAAACTTTGAATTATAACCTGCACTCTAGGCAGGGGAAATACCCAACAACACAGAAATCAAACACTAAGTATTAAACCTGAACTCTAGGAGGGGAAAAACCGAATAACACAGAACTACAAGTACTGAGTATAATAACCCGAAAACCAGGAGGGGAACTACCCCAAAAAATGGAACAAGAACTACTGAGTATAATAACCTGCCTAGGTAGGAACTACCCAAAAAAAAACTACAAAACCCCAAAGCATTATAAATTGAACCCCCGGCGGGAACTACCAACAACACAGAGCTGAAACTACTGAGTATTATAACCGAACCCCAGGGAGGGGACACCTAAAAACACGAAAAACAAATACTGGAATTATAACCTGAACCCCAGGCAGGGAACACCCCAAAAACACAGAAATACAAACACTGAGTATCTAAACCCGAACTTAGGCAGGGAAATACCCAACAACATTGAAAAAAAATTCTGAGTATTTAAATGAACCCTAGGAGGGGAAATACCCAACAAACAGAAATTTAAACTACTGATTTATTTAACCCGAACACTAGGCAGGGAAGTACCCAAAACACAGAACTACAAACTTCTGAGTATTATAACCCCCTTAGGGAGGGAATACCCACAACACGAAAAACAAGCTACTAAGTATTATAACCGAACTCTAGGGAGGGACTACCCCCAAAAACACGAAAAAGAAATTTTTGAGTATTATAACCTGAATTAGGCGGGAACTACCAAAAAACACAGAAATCAAACTTCTGAGTATTTTAACCCGAACTTAGGGAGGAACTACCCCAAACCCCCACCGAAATACAAACTACTGAGTATTATAACCTGAACCCTAGGGAGGAAACTATCCAACAAAAGAACTACAAAAAACTGAGTATTATAACGTGTACCCCGGTGGGGAAAACCAACCACGAACTACAAACTACTGAGTATTTTAAACCCGGACCAGGTAGGGAATACCCAACAACCAGAAATCAAACACTTTTTATTATACCTGAACCGAGGCAGGGGAATACCCAAAAAACAGAGAACTCAAAAAAATGGTATTTTAACCTGAATCTAGGCAGGAAACTACCCAACAAAACGAAATACAAAAATACTGAGTATTATTAACGAACCCTAGGCGGGAATACCCCAAAAACACAGAACTACAAAATACTGGGTATTATAACCTGAAACCCCCGTTAGGGAACTACCCAACAACACAGAACTAGAAAACTAAATATTAAACCTAGCCCAAGGTAGGGAACTACCTAAAACACGAACTACAAACTACTGAGTATTAAACCGAACCCCAGGTAGGGAACTACCCAACAAAAACAGAATTTCAAAACGATATTATAACCTGAACCCCCCGGGAGGGGCTACCCCAAAAACACAGAACTAGAAACACTAAGTATTAAAACTGAGCCCAAAGGTGGGGAACTCCAACAACACAGAACACAAATACTGGTATAATAACTGTAATAACCTGAACCCTAGGCAGGGAACTACCCAACAACATGGAACTAAAATTTCTGGTATTATAACCGAACCCAGGTGAGGAATACCCAAAAACACAAACTCAAACTACTGAGTATTATAACCCGTACCCCAGGCAGGGAACTCCCAACAACACAGAACTAATAACTACCGAGGGATTTAACCTGAAACCCTAGGTGGGGAACTACCCACAACACAGAAACAAACTACTGGATTAAAATGAACCCAGATGGGGGAAATACCCAAAACATGGAAATTTAAAAACTAATGAGTTTATAAAATGAACCTAGGTAGGGAATACCCCAAAACGGGGAAATAAAAAACTATGGTATTAAACCTGAACCCTCGAGGGGAACTACCCCAAAAACATGGAACTAAGAACTACTTAGTATTATAACCTGAACCCAAAAGGGGGCTACCCCAAAAACAGGAACTACAAAATACTGGTATTATAACTTGAACCGTAGGTGGGGTATACCCAACAACGGAGTAAGAATATGAGTATTTAACCTGAACCCCAGAAGGGAATACCCAAAAACATGGGCAAAAATGGAAATTATAAACCCGAACCCTAGGCGGGAAAATACCCAAAAACAGGAACTAAGAACTACTGAGTATTTTAAAAATGAACCTAGACGGGGAATACCCAACAAACAGAACTACAAACTACTGGGGTAAACCTGAACCCTATGGGGGTATACCCAACAACATGGAAGTAAGAACTCTGAGTATTTAACCTGAACCCTAGATGGGGGAACTACCCAAACAACAGGAACACTGAGTATTTTTAATCGAACCCCAGGCGGGAACACCCACAACATGGAACTAAGAACTACTGAGTTTTATAACGAACCCAGATGGGGAATACCCAAAACATGGGAAATAAGAACTATGAGTATTTATAAACCCGAACCTAGGGGGGAAATACCCCAAAAACATGGGGAAATAAGAACTACTGAGTATTATAACCTGAACCGTAGGTTGGGTTTACCCAACAAAAGGGAAATAAGAATACTGAGATTTTAAAACCGATCCCTAATGGGGAAACCCAAAACATGGAACTAAAACACTGGGTATTATAACCTGAACCCAGACGGGAAAAAACCCAAAAAACACGAACTACAAATACTGAGTTTATAACCTGAACGTAGGTGGGGAAAATACCCAACAAAACAGAAAAATACAAACTATGAGATTAAACCGAACCCTAGGTGGGGAACTACCCAAAACATGGAACTAAAAAAACTACGAATTAAACCTGAACCCCAGATGGGGAACTACCAACAAAAATGGAACTAAGAAATACTGATATTTGAACCTGAAAACCCCAGCGGGGAAATACCCAACAACAGAACTAAAATATGGTATTATAACTAACCCCAGGTGGGGAACTACCCAAAAACATGGAACAAGAAATATGATATTTTTAACCTGAAACCCCAATGGGGAACTACCCAACAACAGGGACGAAAAAAGTATTATAACCTGAACCCAGGGGGAACTACCCAACAAAACAGAAAATACAAATTTACTCAGTTTTATCAAAAAGACCATCAGCCTTAAGGGAGTTCTGCACGTTTGATAAATTGTAGCGCCATTTTTCCGGAAAAAATAGAATAAAGACTGGGGTTCGGCGACGGGAAAAGAAAAACATTTTTTTAATTAATTGAACCGTGATAAATTTTTTACAATGGGATGTTTCTATATTTAAAGTCAAAATATGAATTAAAACTATCACTCTTTTTAAAAAATTCAAAAAAACGTCTTAAAAAATTTCGTGAAATGTCCCGGGTTTACTTTAACATGATCAAAAATCTCAAAAAAAGCACACGGCCTTATATTTTTTTCATCAAATTATGACCATGTCTTTATTTCAACTGTGAGCAGTTTCATCAAAATTACATTGTATAAAATTTTTTATTCGCGAAAATTTTTTGAAAGTTATATTTTCCCCTTTGATCCCATTATGAAAATTGCGTGAGGGCCCCCATTTTTCAAAAACATCTGCAAAAAATCAACACACGACCTTCTTTTTTATTTGCTTAATTTTTTAGGGATATTCGAAGTTTTTAAAAACTGTTTAAAACAAATTCTACATTGTAGAAATAATTTTGTCCAAACGTGCAGAACCCCCTTTAAATGAAAACAATATGGTAAACCCCACACAGTTAAGGTCTACAATGCCTACTCTCTGAAGAATTCTCCAAACATAAGTAAAAATAAAGGCACAAATTAGACTCAGACCCTAATTTTCCCCTAAACTATATGATAACTTTAAATTTAAAAAATCCATGATTTTTTTTTCAAAGGGGGCCATGATGGTTCCTATATCGCTCACCAAAATTTTTTTGCTTGCTTAACAAATTTCTTGATAAAAACTTTAGAAAAAAAAACTAGTAGTTGGTCTTTGTAAAATTTTTCAAGATAACTATGAAATCTATTTAAAAAAAAATCAAAGGGGGTTAAATCTCTTTGCGTACTTCAAAAACAAAAAGTAGGTCAGTAGATCAGGGTTAACATATTTTAAGAAGAGTTTGAAATCTGTATCAAAAGTTAACATGTGGTTCAAAATTTCTAAATGTACCTTTAAAAAAAAGAAAGTAGATCAGTAGGTTATATTAAGCTATTCAGAAGGGGATTTAAATCTGTATCAAAAATTATACAGGTGGTCCAAATTTCTATCCTGTAACTTCGACAAGATTTTTTCAAAAATGTTTTTCCCTATACAAGTCCATTTAAACCATGTGAATGGATAGGGCCAGTTTTAACCCCAGGGGATAATTTGAGCAACCTTGGTAAAAGACTACTACACAATGCTACATACCAAATATCAAAGCTCTAGACCATGTGGTTTTGTACAAAAAGGTTTTCAAAGTTTTCCTTATATAAGACTATATAAACCATGTGACCCCCAGGGCTGGGCCATATCTGACCCTAGGAAGATAATTTGAACAATCTTGGTAGAGGACCATTAGACAATATTACGTACAAATCATCAAAGCCCTAGGCCCTGTAGTTTTGGACAAGAAGATTTTCAAAGTTTTTCCCTATATAAGTCTTGAGAAATCATTGACCCCCAGGGCGGGGCCATATTTGACCCTAGGAGAAAAAGTCGAAAAATCTTGGTAAAGGACCACTAGATGATGCTACATACCATATATCAAAGCCCTAGGCCCTGTGGGTTTTGGACAAGAAGACTTTTAAAAATTTTCCCTATATAAGTCTATAGAAACCACGTGACCCCCAGGGCGGGGCAAAATTTGACCCTAGGGGAATAATTTGAACAATCTTGGTAGAAGCCCACTAGTTGATGCTACATACCACATATCAAAGCACTAGGCCCTGTGGTTTTGGACAAGAAGATTTTCAAAATTTTTCCCTATATAAGTCTATATAAACCATATAACCCCCAGGGCGGGGCCATATTTGATCCTAGGGGAATAATTTGAAATATCTTGGTAGAGGACCACTAGATGATGCTACATACCAAATATCAAAGCCCTAGGCCCTATGGTTTTGGAAAAAAAGATTTTCAAAGTTTTCGCTATATAAGTCTATATAAACCATGTGACAACCAGGGCGGGGCAAAATTTGACCCTAGGGGGATAATTTGAACAATCTTGATAGAAGCCCACTAGATGATGCTAAATACCAAATATCAAAGCCCTAGGCTCTGTGATTTTGGACAAGATTTTCAAAGTTTTTCCCTATATAAGTCTATAGAAACCATGTGACCCCCAGGGCAAGGCCATATTTGACCCTAAGGGGATAATTTGAACAATCTTGGTAGAGGACCACTAGATGATGCTACATACCAAATATCAAAGCCCTAGGCCCTGTGGTTTTGACCAAGATTTTCAAAGTTTTCCCTATATAAGTCTATGTAAACCATGTGACCCCCAGGGCGGGGCCAAATTTGACCCTAGGGGGATAATTTGAACAATCTTGGAAGAGGACCACTAGATGATGCTACATACCAAATATCAAAGCCCTAGGACCTGTGGTTTTGGACAAGAATATTTTTGAAGTTTTTCCTTGCCATTGCCATGGCAACCAGTTCTGTATGGAATTCAATTCTTTGAATTTTTTTTTATAGAAAACCATCCAAGGAACATCCCTGTGAAGTTTCATCAAAATTGGCCTGGTGGTTTAGGAGGAGATTTTTAAAAGAAAGTGTGGACAGCCGGACGGTGAGCGATAATAGCTCACCCCGAGCACTTTGTGCTCAGGTGAGCTAAAAATAGATTTCTCCATACTCGGCTAAGCCTGGAAAAGCTCTAAAATGAGTTTTGACCCCTAAACATGACTTTGTCCTTTGAGACAGGGACCTGGGGTTTATGTGCAACATTCCACCTCATTGAGGTAAACATTTGTGCCAAACAAAGATTGCTCTATGCATATTATTGTCGGGACAAGATCTAACACAACATTTGACCCAAAGTGTGACCTTGACCACTGAGATAGTGACCTGAAGTTTGAGCATGACACTCTGTTTCACTGAGGTAAACATTTATGCCAAATACAAAGGACTACTCCATGCATTACAATGTTATTGTCATGACAATTTTGGATGGACACACATAAATGCACTCACATCAGTCATTTTGAAGACTATGTTGTGCTTGGCGCAAGTGGGCTTAATAAAAGCGAGAAAACCACTTTTCACAAATTATATATCATTTATTTCATTTCATATACAATATTCATACTTAACAATTTTTAAAATTTTCAAAATTTAACAATATATGAATTTATTATGTCATGATATGAACTTTTGAGCCCTATAAAATAACATTTTGACAATAAAAATGTCCGCCTGAAAGCTATTTGTTTCTTAACTTGAGTACACCTCTAGTTTCAAATACACACTTGGATACCCTGTTTATATGCTGCAGAAAAAATATATTTTATTCTTGAAGATAAAAGTTGGGGCCAGCAATGCAGTCAATAATGACAAGTAAGAGGTTGAACTCGTGCAATAGTCACAGTTGAGCATTGTTTGAGGTTATATAAATGTGTTTGAAGACCTGTCTTGACATCGGTCAATTTCAAATTTCAGCTCTGCACAAGAGCTGTCCGTAAGACAGCGTGCTCCACTATTCAGCGATTTGACAGTAAAATGAATATATGTCTCAATAAGAGATACTTTTAAATGGAAGATACACCAAGGGGCATAATTCTGTCAAGAACACAAATTAGAGTTATTGAGATTGTTACCACACATGCAGATGATGATGGTAAAGATGTATTTTGAGTTTCAAGTCATCTTATATAGTACCAAAGTTATGTCCAGGAAACGAAGTTTGTCAAAATATTTAAGTATGAAAGAGGCATAATTTGGTCAAAAATACAAATCAGAGTTATGGGGATTGTTACCACATGCAGATGATGATGATAAAGATACATTTTAAGTTTCAAGTCTATCTTATATTGTTCTAAAGTTATATCCAGAAAGCGAAGACTGCCTAAAAACATTAAGTATGAAAGGGGCATCATTCTGTCAAAAATACAATAAGAGTTATGGGGATTGTAACCACACATGCAGATGATGTTTATAAAGAAATACTTTTTTATTTCAAGTCATTAACTTTTACAGTACCAAAGATATGTCCATAAACAAAGTTTTCGAAAAAATTTAACATGAAAATAATTCCAAGTATAACAACTTTGTGACCTTGACCTTGGGTATAATGGGCCCAGCCCCTGCATACTTTGTTTGTATGCTGGACAACGTTTATGTGAAGTTACAGTAAGATATAAGCAATAGTAACAAAGATATGACAGTAGAGCAAAGGCTGCCGAAAAACTTTTAACCTTAAAAATAACCCCAAGTATAACACCTTGGTGACCTTGGGTATAATGGGCCCAGCCACTGCACATACTTTGTTTGTATGCTGGACAATATTTATGTGAAGTTCCAGTAAGATATAAGCGATAGTAACAAATATATGACAGAAAAAAAAAGATTGCCTAAAAACTGTAACCTTACAAATAACCTAAGTATATCACCTTGGTGACCTTGACCTTAAGTATAATGGGCCAAGCCCCTGCATATACTTTGTTTGTATGCTGGACAATGTTTATGTGAAGTTACAGTAAGATATATGCAATAGTAACAAAGATATGACAGAAAAACAAAGGTTGCCGAAAAACTTTAACCAAGAAAGGTCATGCCGACGCCGGAGCAAGTAGAATAGCCCCCCTATTCTCCGAATAGTGGAGCTAAAAATTGAACCAAATGATGAAATCTTGAGACTCTGGTCTCATACCTCATTTTTAAAACTCTGGACCCATTGTCACTATAAATTAAATATCCAGTTTCGCTGAAGGTAAATAGTCGTTAACAAACTCCATACCTTAACAGCTCTTCTCAATTTTATGAAAAATTCATGCACTTTTCTATTTTTAACTATTTTTATCAACAAAAGTAAAGGCTATTTATTTGACATGGGATATTGACTGAAGGAATGAACAACTTATTTCAACGGCTGGTAGTGTATTTACCTCCCAAACATAAGAGTCCTGGCCAATACTGCAAAAAATACCAGTTAAGTAATCGCCCAGAACTGAACCCAGCACAGACTGCTGGTGGAGGATATTGCCAACACAGAGTCCAACTTGTGAACCACTGTGTGACTAACTCCCCCTAACAACTGTGCCACATTAAAATTTTGGTTGATTGTCTAAAATCTTAACAAAGAAAGGCTGTAAATGAAACAATAAATCTTAATCCACCTTTCTTCATTAAAAGGACACTGTAATATTTCAACCACAAAAAAACCTAAAATAAGGTTCTTGCCTAAGACAAAATTAGCCAGTGTTTTCAGATTAAATATCTTTGTCTATATCCAACTTAGTTCAAGAACAAAATGATACTGACCAATAAAGCTTTCTCTTAAATTCATACATTTATTGCATCTTAGGTATGTACCTACTGTATCAATGTTTTCAACAAATACATGGAGAATATCACAAAAAGTTACCAATCATCACAAAAAATTACTAACTGTACTTACCAACCATTAAGAAAAATTACCACTCATAAGATTTCTTTAACAACAAATGATGCTTTATTTTACAATGCTTATACTTTAACATAAGTGAAGGTCTCGGAAAAAAAGTCCCTTCATGTACAGTTCACAAGATACTACACTACAATATTTAATTTATTTATAAGTATATTTTACATCAGAACTCTGTAATTAATTATGTACTTTCTACATAAACGTATACTGCACACATTTTGAACAAAATATGTAAGGCAATTTATATAAACGTATACAGCACACATTTTGAACAAAATATGTACGGCAATTTATATAAACGTATACTGCACACATTTTGAACAAAATATGTACGGCAATTTATATAAACGTATACTGCACACATTTTGAACAAAATATGTACGGCAATTTATATAAACTATACTGCACACATTTTGAATTTAATAAATGTAATGCACAATTTTAAACAATATGCAACGGCAATTTATATAAACGTATACTGCACACATTTTGAACAAAATATGTACGGCAATTTATATAAACGTATACTGCACACATTTTGAACAAAATATGTACGGCAATTTATATAAACGTATACTGCACACATTTTGAACAAAATATGTACGGCAATTTATATAAACGTATACTGCACACATTTTGCAATAAAAATGTAAGCAAATTTTAACAAATATGTCATTGCAATTATATAAACGTATACTGCACACATTTTGAACAAAATATGTAAGGCAATTTATATAAACGTATACTGCACACATTTTGAACAAAATATGTACGGCAATCTATATAAACGTATACTGCACACATTTTGAACAAAATATGTACATCAATCTATATAAACGTATACTGCACACATTTTGAACAAAATATGTAAGGCAATTTATATAAACGTATACTGCACACATTTTGCAATTTATATAAACGTATACTGCACACATTTTGAACAAAATATGTAAGGCAATTTATATAAACGTGTACTGCACATTTTGAACAAAATATGTACGGCAATTTATATAAACGTGTACTGCACACATTTTGAACAAAATATGTAAGGCAATTTATATAAACGTGTACTGCACACATTTTGAACAAAATATGTAAGGCAATTTATATAAACGTATACTGCACACATTTTGAACAAAATATGTAAGGCAATTCATATAAACGTATACTGTACACATTTTGCAATTTATATAAATGTATACAGCACACATTTTGAACAAAATATGTAAGGCAATTTATATAAACGTATACTGCACACATTTTGAACATATGTAAGGCAATTTATATAAACGTATACTGCACACATTTTGAACAAAATATGTACAGCAATTTATATAAACGTATACTGCACACATCTTGAACAAAATATGTAAGGCAATTTATATAAACGTATACTGCACACATTTTGAACAAAATATGTAAGGCAATTATATAAACGCGCAAAAAGTTTTCAGTTTTATTAGTGGTAATGCATATTCATACTGTTTTAACATTGCCAGTAATTTAGTGGTAATAGATTTTAAGTTATCCTTTTTTTCTTAATGATTAAGAGTGTACATTTTAAAACCTAACATAATACTGTCTATACATAAAAACATGTAAATTTCATGTTATAACATAATATTGCGTTTTTTTTTTCCAATTATGTAACAAGGGAATGATGTAACTTCAAGTAAAATAAGTATAGAAATACTCACTGGGACAAAATCAACAACCAGCATATTAATACCTTAGAAACTGTTAGTTTATATATTCGAAATATGAACTTTTAAGACCTGAAGTTCAATCAGAAGTATGCAATAATGAACATTCTATGCATGTGATGAAAATGAAACTTAAAATAGAATTCATTAAATATCAAAAACAGACAAATCGTCTTCCAAAAAATATTTTGGTGGGTTAATATCAGACACATTTTTTCCTTTATTAAAATTTCAAATGAACAGTAACAGGAATGCCTGACGACAGAATATGGACAAAATCTCCTCTGGAAAAAATCCCCCCCCCCCCCCCCCCCCCCCCCCCCACTTCAAATTGACCATGGCAGACAAAATCCCCCCTTTCATTTTTTCAAATTATATCCAAATTTTCACTTCATTCCGTTCAAAATCCATAACTTATCTTAGAAACGGATATTTTTAATTTAATTTTAAAGATTTTAATCAACGAAATCAAAGAGGGGAATTTTGTCCTACATTCCTGACAATAAATTCTGCTACATATAGATCTATTGTTAAGCTGCCTAAAAAAAGTTAACTCAAAACAAATTTCAGTAAAATTCAAGATTTCCTCATAATTTGAACATATTAAAATAACAAGAGGGCCAAGATGGCCCTAGGTCGCTCACCTAAGAAACACTCCATAACAGTGTAAAACATGTTTGACCTAGTGATTTCATGGAAACAAATATTCTGACCAATATTCATTAAGATTGGACCAAAAAATTGGTCTCTTGCGATAAAACAAGCATTTTCTTAGATATGACCTAGTTTTTGACCCTAGATGACCCATGTTCAAACTAGATTCGACCTAGATTTTATCAAGGCAATCATTCTGACCAAAATTCATGAAGATCAACTGAAAAATACAGCCTCTATCACATACAGAAGTTTTTTCTTTGATTTGACCAAGTGACCTAGTTTTTGACCTCAGATGACCCATATTCAAATTCGACCTAGATTTCATTAAGGCAATCAACCTGACCAAATTTCATAAATATCAACTGAAAAAAACAGTCTCTATCGCATACACAAGATTTTTCTTTAATTTGACCTAGTGACCTAGTTTTTGACCTCAGATAACCCATATTCAAAACCGACCTAGTTTTCGTCAAGGCAATCACTCTGACCAAATTTCATGAAGATCAATTGAAAAATACATCCTCTATTGCATACACAATGTTTTTCTTCGATTTGACCTAGTGACCTAGTTTTTGAACCCAGATGACCCATTTTCGAAATCAGCCTAGATTTTATCAAGGTAATCATTCTGGCTAAATTTCATGAAGATCAGTTGAAAAATACAGCCTCTATTGCATACACAAGGTTTTTCTTGATTTGACCTAGAGACCTAGTTTTTGACCCCAGATGACCCATTTTCGAACTTGGTCTAAATTTCATCAAGGCAATCATTCTGACCAAAATTCATGAAGATCAATTGAAAAATACAGCCTCTATCGCATACACAAGGTTTTTATGTGATATGACCTAGTGACCTAGTTTTTGACCCGAGATGACCCATTTTCGAACTCGGCCTAGATTTCATCAAGGTTATCATTCTGACCAAAATTCATGAAGATCAATTGAAAAATACCGCCTCTATCGCATACACAAGGTTTTTCTTTGATTTGACCTAGTGACCTAGTTTTTGACCCGAGATGACCCATTTTCGAACTCGGCCTAGATTTCATCAAGGCAATTATTCTGACCAAAATTCATGAAGATCAATTGAAAAATACAGCCTCTATCGCATACACAAGGTTTTTCTTTGATTTGACCTAGTGACCTAGTTTTTGACCCGAGATGACCCATTTTCAAACTCGGCCTAGATTTCATCAAGGTTATCATTCTGACCAACATTCATGAAGAAGAATTGAAAAATACAGCCTCTATCGCATACACAAGGTTTTTCTTTGATTTGACCTAGTGACCTAGTTTTTGACCCGAGATGACCCATTTTCGAACTCGGCTTAGATTTCATCAAGGTTATCATTCTGACCAATATTCATGAAGATTAATTGAAAAATATCACTTCTATCGCATACACAAGGTTTTTCTTTGATTTGACCTAGTGACCTAGTTTTTGACCCAAGATGACCCATTTTCGAACTCGGCCTAGATTTCATCAAAGTTATCATTCTGACCAATATTCATGAAGATTAAATGAAAAATACAGCCTCTATCGCATACACAAGGTTTCTCTTTGATTTGACCTAGTGACCTAGTTTTTGACCCGAGATGACCCATTTTCGAACTCGGCTTAGATTTCATCAAGGTTATCATTCTGACCAATATTCATGAAGATTAATTGAAAAATACCACTTCTATCGCATACACAAGGTTTTTCTTTGATTTGACCTAGTGACCTAGTTTTTGACCCGAGATGACCCATTTTCGAACTCGGCCTAGATTTCATCAAAGTTATCATTCTGATCAATATTCATGAAGATTAAATGAAAAATACAGCCTCTATCGCATACACAAGGTTTTTCTTTGATTTGACCTAGTGACCTAGTTTTTGACCCGAGATGACCCATTTTCGAACTCGGCCTAGATTTCATCAAGGTTATCATTCTGACCAATATTCAAGAAGATTAATTGAAAAATACAGCCTCTATCGCATACACAAACTAAATGTTGACAGACGACGGACGACGGACATCGAGTCATCAGAAAAACTCACCTGAGCATAAAATATTCCCTTGAATATGGCACCTGATACGTATGACACTTCTTTTTCACTAGTTTATTAAACATGACAATCATTCCACTAGTGAGGAAGATTACCCATAGTATTAAACTTAAGAAATACCCTTTCAAGAGCTTTCTTAAATGCTTCAAGATGGACATCAGAATTTCAAAGCACACTGCAACTGGAACTAAATGTTGGCACTGATGAAAAAAGCATATTTTAAAGTTAAAATCTAATGAATATAATACAAGATATAGCTAATTTCCTTGTATTGTTTATATCAAACTTCAAATGCTTGACTTACATGAGTTTTTCTGCATATTTACCGACTATGATGGTGAATGTTTAAATAAATAAACACTGCCTAGATCACGTTGAATCACTTTATTTCAAAATAATTATCATATGAGCCGTGCCATGAGAAAACCAACATAGTTGGTTGGCGACCAGCATGGATCCAGACCAGCCTGCGCATCCGCGCAGTCTGGTCAGGATCCGTGCTGTTCACTTTCAAAGCCTATTTCAATTAGAGAACCTGTTAGCGAACAGCATGGATCCTGACCAGACTGCGCGGATGCAACGGCAATGAAGCCACACAAGACTATAAGATCCTTGCTTGTGCACCTGAAGGATAAAACTAAAGACAGTGAAAAATGTGAAGTGGTGTACAAAATAGAATGTAAAAATTGTGATGAGGTATACATCGGTGAGACTGGGAGAAAGTTTGAGACCAGATTTAAGGAACATATAAGAGATACACAACAACATGAAAGAACCAATTTCACAAGATCGGAAAGAAAAAATTCATTGACTCAGTACAATAAAAGTGCAATTACAGATCATGTGACTCAGAAAAATCACGTAATAAACTGGGAGGGGGCGAGGACAGTAGACAGGGAGAGTGACACCCGAACTCGACAAGTGAAAGAGGCAATAAATATCAAGCGCCAATCTTCGGCTATGAACCGGGACGAGGCGGCGTACAAGTTTGCAAGCGTCTACGATTCGTTTATCACCGAATCACCGAGTGTTTGTGATGGCGGAATTCAGTCGTAGATGGTACCGGCTGTCAGTGCAGTGATGATGGAAGAGTACATGTAGACGAAACCAGTCAGTAAAGTAAAAAAACCATTATTAGTGAAAGGAAAATGAACTTTCATACTATCATGTATATATTTGTAACATGGAACTAATCCTAATCTTAAACCTAGTAATGGTTTTCCAGGAGCTACTCTATGAGTGGTTCAAATAAGCTTTAAAACATTGTAAACAAACTAAACAAAATGTAGTCAGTATTTATACATATTTACACTAAAATGCGGCAGCCCATGCATATTTGCGTTACTTTGCCAAATGACGTTTCGATGGTATGATTTTGTACTATGTACATTAGCCAAAACGACCGCTCCAGGTCTGTAGGGGATAATATCGATTTATATAATATGAAGCCATATTGAATCATTAAGATATGAAAAGTCTTTGCAATATATTAACTTTAACTATGCTAAAGTACTTGTTTCACTTTTCTAGAAACACTCTGAATCCCTACAATCTCATGAATAATTCACTTGGTCTATGAGACGTGGTGGTAATACAAAAAAATAGTTAACTTATTCAATTCAGTAATTTTCGCACTTAAATAGGTTGTAATCAAGTATTTTCTAAAGTAATTTTAATTCTTTTTTTTTTATACTACTTTCTGCTATTTTCACGTTATATCCGGTCTCACGGTATTTGATTTTTGCGAGAACAATAATGTGCAGCACTACATATAGAAAAAAATTTGACCTACTTTGAAAGCTGATTATGTTCAACACCTTATTCGGGAAAAAGTAGAAAAATGGGAGTTTTAATGCTTTAATGTGTCCCAAATTATATGGGTGATTTTGCTATGTGAATATAACAGATTTTGACTGGCTTTCTTGATCAAACTGAATAATCATTAATAAATAAATAGTGAATAATATATGAACTGTCAACCAATTAATACAAGGACTTATACAATGAAGTATTCTCATCTGCTGGCAGAAAAATAATGTTCAGAAGGGGTCTAACGGTTTAGTTCATATAATACATTTTCTTCCATCTTTTGGAACAGAAATTCACATCTTAATGAAGTGTTTGAAATGATTCAATTGCTTTATCTATGAAGGAAACTGCATAAAAATTGGCAATGTGTGAAGGGGTCTATAAAAGTGTATCACAGTTTTGTAATATTAAAAAAAAATCTTTTTCCTAAATGATATCACTTTTCATTCATTGGGGAAGGAAAGGGATACCAAACAAGAGCTGTCACAAGAGCCAGTATGCTCGACTAAATCGATGCTGGATTTTAATTTCATCGATTACAAGTGTCAAGTAATCACCGCGTGTCTGCTAGGGCTACACTGTCATGAAACTATTCAACAGGTGTATAACTTCATAGTCATGTTTAAATATATAAAAACATGGTTCTGATATATTTTGTTTCTTAACTTATATTCATACATGCTAAACAATATACGTACATTATTTACACTGTATCAATAAATAAAAGCTATATATAGAACATTACCAATGATCACAAAAGTTACACAAACTCTGGTATCACATAAAACAAGAGCACCGCCTTGCGGGTGCTGACGCTCATCTGATTTTTTTGTATAATAGAAATATTGTCCTATCCATGATTTTCTAAATCTAAAAAGGGCATTCTTTCTTTCAAATAGCAGATAGAGTTATGTTTCTTGTGTCAGTGTCCATTATGATGGTGAAAACTGTGCATAGTTTTAAAGCAATAGCTGTGATAGTTTATGAGAAAAGTATACTTAAACATAATACTCAACCAAGAAAATGATTTTCTAAGTCCAAAAGGGGCAATAATTATTGCAAAAAGCAGGATGGAGTTATGTTGCTTGCTGTACAGGGTCAGCTTATGATGGTGAACAAGTGTTGCAAGTTTCAAAGCAATAGCTTTGATAGTTTAAGAGAAAAAGTTCACCTAAACATAAAACTTAACCAAGAAATCTGATATTTTCTAAGTCCAAAAGGGGCCATAAATCTTGCAAAAAGCAGGATGGAGTTATGTTTCTTGATGTACAGGGTCAGCTTATGATGGTGAACAAGTGTTGCAAGTTTTAAAGCAAAAGCTTTGATAGGTTAGGATAAAAGCTGACCTAAACATAAAACTTAACCAAGAAAACTGATTTTCTAAGTCCAAAAGGGGCAATAATTCTTGCAAAAAGCAAGATGGAGTTATGTTTCTTGATGTACATGGTTTGCTTATGATGGTAAACAAGTATTCCAAGTTTCAAAGCAATAGCTTTGATAGTTTAGGAGAAAAGTTGACCTAAACATAAAACTTAACCAAGAAATCTGATATTTTCTAAGTACAAAAGGGGCCATAAATCTTGCAAAAAGCAAGATGGAGTTATGTTTCTTGCTATACTGGGTCAGCTTATGATGGTGAACAAGTATTCCAAGTTTCAAAGCAATAGCTTTGATAGTTTAGGAGAAAAGCTGACCTAAACATAAAACTTAACCAGGCAACGCCGACGCCGACAACCGCTCAAGTGATGACAATAACTCATCATTTTTTTTCAAAAAATCAGATGAGCTAACAATACAGAACATTTCTGATGATCACAAAATTTACACAAGTTTTGATATCACAAAAACAATAATTACAGTTTTAAACTAAATCAATGACATTTCTACAGAGCAATACCTTCCTACAAAGGCAGATAGAATCAAGTCTCCATGAATGACCACCTCCCTATTCAGGCCATTTACTAAACATGCTACTATTTTCCCTTTCCCACTTAAAAAGACATATTAAAAGAAAAATTCTGTTTCACATATAAGAACAAAATATCTTTCACTCATGAACCCCAGTTCTACATTAATTTTTCACCCATACCTGTACCAAACTATTGCATCTGGTATTCACACGGTGAAAGATATTCTGATCTTACATTGGAACAAACAAATATTTTGATGTATATATATTCTTCAATTCTGGAAGCTCATTGCACAAATATTTAATAGGTAACTGGAACCTGCATGTCTTTAAACAACAGATGTGGAAATTCCATAAAAACAAGGTTTTTCAAACATTTTCTATTTTCAGTAAAAGTGATGTTAACTATTCAGTGACCTTCACCCTAGTGGCCACAACCTTTCTGTCGAATTAAGCTACCTACATTCCAAGCTTCATCGCAATATCTATTTCCAATTTCCATCGCAATATCTGATTCCAAGTTCCATCGCAATATCTGATTCCAAGTTCCATCGCAATATCTGATTCCAAGTTCCATTGCAAATCCTCATTACAAGTTCAACTGCAATATCTCATTCCATGTTCCATTACAAGTTCCACTGCAATATCTCATTCCAGGTTCCACTGCAATATCTCATTCCAAGTTCCATCGCAATATCTCATTCCAAGTTCCATCACAATATCTCATTCCAAGTTCCACTGCAATATCTCATTGCAAGTTTCATTGCAATATCTCACTGCAAGTTCCATCAGAATATCTCATTGCAAGTTCCTGCAGAATATCTCATTGCAAGTTCCATTGGAATATCTCATTCCAAGTTCCACTGCAATATCTCATTCCAAGTTCCATCAGAATATCTCATTCCAAGTTCCATCGGAATATCTCATTCCAAGTTCCATCGGAATATCTCATTTCAAGTTCCACTGCAATATCTCATTCCAAGTTCCATTACAATATCTCATTCCAAGTTTCATCAGAATATCTCGTTCCAAGTTCAATTGCAATATCTCATTCTTAATTAGTGATACTGATTAGAAATCATTTTTCTATTTTCAGTAACAGTGACCCCCAAATACAACTGAAAGTAAACAAAAGTTATTGACTGAAAATCACCTTTTTATGATCCCAGCAAAATTTGACTTTTTCTATTTGAGGTAACTTTGACCATAACCCTATGGCATTAAAATGACCCTTTATCTATTGCATAATAAACAGAAAAAACTTTTAACTCCATAACTGTACAGGGGTCGACACTAACTCTTTTTTCCTAGCGGCACAAAGGACCACCAACTTTTTGCTGTACAGTTTCATATTATCTATATCATACCCAGTATACATAAATATATCTTTTCAGTGAAAACTGTTTTTAAACAATAATTCTAAACTTCCTCTACAAAGTTTCACAAATTCAACTAATATTCAACAACAGTGAACTGGCATACTGTACTGGTAATGTATGTACATACATAAATAAATTACTGATCAAATAAATAAATAATGATCAAAAAGTCAACATCTTAAGCCACAGTAAGCATAAAGACTTTAAATTACTGGCAACAATGTAAACAGTATATTAAGAGTTTTACAAATCAATGAGCCCTACTCCGTAAGGCGGAGGGGCGGGGATGGGGCTTATTTATGATTTAATTCTATATGTTGTTGTTGATTCAAGATTTCTTGTTCCAGTTCTCCCAGCAACTGACCTTGAACTACAACTTGATTCTGCAAAAGAAAAACCAAAAGATCATGGTAGAATATTAATCTATAGTAACAAACCAAAATTGTTTCCTGGTAAATATTGTGAAATCAGTGTTTCTCAAAGCTTTTAACTGTTTAACCATAAGAAATAAGGTGTATCTATCTATTTATCTATTGATTTATTTTGTTGGATTTAACGTCACATCGTCACAGTTGTAAGGTCACATGGTGACTTTCCATCTTTTTATGATGAAGGAAGATCCCAGGTGTCCCTCCAGACATAATTTCACGACAGGCAGGCACATGAGTACAACTACTGACCTTCTGTAAGCCAGCTAGGTTGCCTTCTCAAAAGAAGAATTGTACCCCCCAAGGGAGGCTTGAACCCACATCTGCGACAGGCAAGTAATTTAAAGCCAGCAATTTTAAGGTATAATATAGCATTTTTATATTTCGAAACATCGACTCCCTAATTTTCAAGCAAATATATATATTTTTGTTCCATTAAAGTCATTTGGACAGGTACAGTTATAATGATGGCAATTTTTCTTCCTTATTGGTAAAGAAACGTGAAAGCACAGTCACCTTGGCAGAAATAAATACGCTTATCTTAGGACCTTGAAAGGCGGCAACTCTGTGGCTGAGTTTCTGGTTTCAAAGAATTTACTCCTTAAAACTGAGGTTCTCAGATGCACCTGGAGCTTTGTGAGGATGCCCTTATGCAGGCTTGTGGAAAGTCAGAGGTAGAACCCAAATGCTCATTCCTATCAAAAGTAATGTCTGGCAAGGCACCTGGGGTCTTCCTTGGAAAGAAAAAGCTGGCAAGTCAACTTATTGCCAAGTCTGTGTCAGAGTGCCTTAAAACCCGACAAAACAAAATGAAGGAAGTCTAAGAGGATTGCAAGGTAACAGTTGTTCTAGCCAGCAACCCTTACAAAAATGAGTCAGATGTCTTATATTTCATCCAGTATTATCATATGACTCTTTTACATACATCGCCAGTCCATAGTTTGTGTTATACAGCTTGTCTATATTCATCACATATTAACTGGGCTAACATGTCAAAAATTTAGAAGTAAAACTGTGAAAATCAATTTCTGACCTCATGTAAAAAACACTTAGTGAACTCTTGTCGGTCAACATTCAAAACTATTGATTCTCAGACCTTCAGACTGCAGGCAATAATTCTGGCTATTGATCAGCCAACCATCCAATAAGGGTATATTGTAGAATGAGCAATATTCACAATAGGTTTGTTTTCACTGATTTTCACTAACCGAATGACTCACGAAACACGAGACATTCGTGGATATAAAGCAGCATTATCTCTCAAGAAATAAACATCTACCCAGCCGGAATTCTTAAGATAATAAATATGGTCTTAGTCTATCAAATTAAAATGTAAGTGCGACATGAAATCTGCACCATCTATAATATCCAAATGATGAAAAACTGTTAATTTATTGTTTATGACACAAAAAATTGATATCGATCATATATACCTCCGCTTCGGTTATCTTTTCTATAAGTGAATCATGTATTTGTTTTTGTTGTGAACTGAGGATCACGTTGTTGTGACTCTTCTGTAACTGATCTCGTAAAATCTCCAGCGTCAATTTCTGACTATCTATTGTCTGTTTCAACATTCCATGCTTATTTACAAGTTGGCTGCTAAATCGACAGTACACACTTGGTTTAACCTGTACAATAGTCAATTTTAGAAAAGCATTTTTATTCACAAGCTCACATGCAAAGAGACAGCAGGCGTATCATGTACATATCTAACAGTTACAAGAATATAACTTTCTTTTTCAGCACTGCATGCTTCACCAGAACACCATTTATAAGAACAGTTCAGATAATTTGTTTTGGTTTAGCACCATTTTTTAAACTAGTATTTGAGTCATGTAATGGAGGGTAGTTACCCTAACCAGTTTTCTTGGATTCTATACCAGTACTAACCAGTTTTCTTGGATTCTATACCAGTTTTCTTGGATTCTGTACCAGTACTAACCAGTTTTCTTGGACTCTATACCAGTACTAATCTCTTTTCTTGGATTCTATACCAGTACTAACCAGTTTTCTTGGATTCTATACCAGTACTAACCTGTTTTCTTGGACTCTATACCAGTAATAACCAGTTTTCTTGGACTCTATACCAGTACTAACCAGTTTTCTTGGACTCTATACCATACTAACCAGTTTTCTTGGACTATATACCAGTACTAATCTGTTTTCTTGGATTCTATACCAGTACTAACCTGTTTTCTTGGACTCTATACCAGTACTAACCAGTTTTCTTGGACTCTATACCAGTACTAATCTGTTTTCTTGGATTCTATACCAGTACTAACCAGTTTTCTTGGATTCTATACCAGTACTAACCAGTATTCTTGGATTCTATACCAGTACTAACCAGTATTCTCGGATTCTACACCAGTACTAACCTGTTTTCCACAAGTAAATGTCAACTCCTCCACATGAATCTGAGGTGGAGAATGCAATGATTTTAGACACATTATCATAATCAAATCATCACCGAGAGCATACACCATGCCCGTTGATCAAACACTCGACCTGCAATCCTTAGATCAGTGCTTTTCCTATTGTGCTAAGCAAGCAGGCACACTTTTTCAGTTTAACTCACCTGTATTCCTGGTTCATGCGCTAGTAATGATGTATTTTCTGCAAATGACTGATAATTGTTCAACCATGGAGGACAAGTGCTTTAAGGCATATTATCTTCTGTCAGAACATAACTGAACACAGTCCTCTCACCAAGGACCAAACCTGCAACCTCTTACTTTCAAGGTGTAGTGATCAACCTACCGGCTGCAGCACTGGACCAATCTCAAATTAAACTCAAATCAACTTAATACTCTAAACAGTGGAAATGATATCAACTCATTTTGGATATCAGTGTAAATCTTTTTTAATTCAGTTTGAATGGTCAATTTTTATGCTACGAAGAACTGTTAAAGGGTTAACTTATTGTGAAACTAGCTTTACCAGATGGAAGACATCATCTTCTACATAAAACATTTTGCTTTTCAGTACTAAGTTGTTAACAGAGGTTACTATTTACCGGTGAATAATTTTCATAGATTTCATATTTACCTCAATCCACAAAATTAAATCTCAATGAACAGATTAAATTCTCATTTACATAAAATAACTGTTATACTGTGAAATCATTAAATTTCGTGGGCATGAAATTTCGTGGTTTTGGTCAAAACGGCAATTTCGTGGGGGATATGACTTCGTGGATTTCAACTTTTGAACACAAAATGAATGGGAATTTTACTTGTTCGTTGGGATTAAATTTCGTGGACTGACTCAACCATGAAATCCATGAAAACTAGTCCCCCACGAATATCAATGATTTCACAGTAGTTTAAAACCAGGACAATTTCATGCCCAAGAAATTAAATGATTTTGTAGTATATATTATGTACCACGTTCTTCTTTCTCACACTGAATTCAAGAACAGACACTTTCTTGCAATGTCCAACATCAATTTAGGGAAATAGGAAAGTTTTTTCTATCACGAAGCAAAATACAAGGAACTTATGATTTAGTTTGACTGGTACTTACACTGACGTCAGCTGTGCCCTCGGCTGATCCTGAAGAATCTACTGTAGGCGACTGAACACCTGAAAGGAAAATTACACAAAAATTGTGGAACTGCTAATACAATGTCAGGGAAACTGCTTACATATATATAAAGTGAATAAAACTGCTTGCACAAATAATGGCAACAGCACTGTTTACACCAAAACTGCTTACATAAATATTGTGACAGAACTGTTACAACCAGTAATGTGAAGAAACTGATTACATCCAATTATGCATGTGAAACTGTTTACATCAATAATGTAACAGAAACTGCTTAGTATATCAATTATGTGATTGATACTGCTTACATCAATATGATAGAAACTGCTTACATCAGTTATGTGACTGATACTGTTTACATCAATAATGTGACAGATAGTGTTTATTTTTAGCTCTATTAGCCTCTAAAAGGGGCTGGTCACACCAATTTGTTAAACAAACAAGAGGGCCATGATGGCCCTATATCGCTCACCGGTTATCATTGCACTTGAGGACAAGAAGGTCCTTAGAAAAAAATATCTAAGTCCAAAGGACAGTAACAACAAAGGGAAGAAATTTAACCAAAAAGAAAAAAAAATTCTTACAAGGTACAGATATGTCAAAATACACCTAAAAATTGGAGGTACCATCCAAGCTGCACCACAGGAAAGTGGTCTTGGTTTTTCCCTACGGCCAATAATAAACAAGAGGACCATGATGGTCCTGAATCGCTCACCTGTCCCCACATGAACTGAGCATGACGTCGTTTATTCTGACAATTTTCATGAAGATCCACTGAAAAATATGGCCTCTAGAGAGGTCACAATGTATTTCTATTATTTGACATAATGACCTAGTTTTTGAAGGTATGTGACCCAGTTTTGTACTTGACCTAGATATCATCAAGGTGAACATTCTCACCAATTTTCATGAAGATCTCATGAAAAATATGGCCTCCAGAGAGGTCACAAGGTTTTTCTATTTTTAGACCTAGTTTTTGACCGCATGTGACCAAGTTTTGAATTTGACCTAGATATCATCAAGGTGAATATTCTCACCAATTTTCATGAAGATCCATTGAAAAATATGGACTCTAGAGAGGTCAAAAGGGTTTTCTATGTTTAGATCTAGTGACCTAGTTTTTGACCACAGTTGACCCGGTTTCAAACTTAACCTAGATATCATCAAGAGGAGCATTCAGACCAACTTTCATACAGATCCCATGAAAAATATGGCCTCTAGAGTGGTCACAAGGTTTTTCTATTATTTGACCTAGTGACCTAGTTTTGGATTGCACATGACCCAGTTTCGAATTTTAACAAGATATCATCAAGATGAACATTCTGACCAATTTTCATGCCGATCCCATGAAAAATATGGTCTCTACAGAGGTCACAAGGTTTTTCTATTATTTGACCTACTGACCTACTTTTTGACCGCATGTGACCCAGTTTTGAACTTGACCTAGATATCATCAAGAGGAACATTGAGACCAATTTTCATGAAGATCCCATGAAAAATATGGCCTCTAGAGAGGTCACAAGGTTTTTCTATTATTTGACCTACTGACCTAGTTTTTGACCGCACGTGACCCAGTTTTGAACTTGACCTAGATATCATCAAGATGAACATTGAGACCAATTTTCATGAAGATCCCATGAAAAATATGGCCTCTAGAGAGGTCACAATGTTTTTCTATTTTTAGACCTACTGACCTAGTTTTGGATTGCACATGACCCAGTTTCGAATTTTAACAAGATATCATCAAGATGAACATTCTGACCAATTTTCATGCCGATCCCATGAAAAATATGGTCTCTACAGAGGTCACAAGGTTTTTCTATTATTTGACCTACTGACCTACTTTTTGAGGACACGTGACCTACTTTCAAACTTGACCTAGATATCATCAAGGTGAACATTCTGACCAATTTTTATGAAGATCCATTCACAAGTATGGCCTCTAGAGTGGTCACAAGGTTTTTCTATTTTTAGACCTACTGACCTAGTTTTTGATGGCAGATGACCCAGTTTCGAACTTGACCTAGACATCATCAAGATGAACATTGAGACCAATTTTCATGAAGATCCCATGAAAAATATGGCCTCTAGAGAGGTCACAAGGTTTTTCTATTTTTAGACCTACTGACCTAGTTTTGGACCGCACATGACCCAGTTTAAAATTTTAACTAGATATCATCAAGATGAACATTCAAACCAACTTTCATACAGATCCCATGAAAAATATGGCCTTTAGAGAGGTCACACGGTTTTCTATTATTTGACCTACTGACCTAGTTTTTGATGGCACGTGACCTAGTTTCGAACCTGACCTAGATATCATGAAGGTGAACATTCTGACTAATTTTCATGAAGATCTTGTGAAATATATGGCCTCAAGAGAGGTCACAAAGTTTTTCTATTTTTAGACCTACTGACCTAGTTTTTGATCGCACGTGACCCAGTTTCGAATTTGGCCTAGATATCATCAAGGTGAACATTCTGACCAATTTTCATAAGGATCCCATGAAAAATGTGACCTCTAGAGAGGTCACAAGCAAAAGTTTACGCACGCACGGACAGACGGACGGACGACGGACGCTTCGAGATCACAAAAGCTCACCTTGTCACTTTGTGACAGGTGAGCTAAAAAAGTTACTAAATATAAGCTATCTATAGTAACGTAAAATGAAAGTAATTAAAAAAAAAAAAATATTGTAAGTGAACAAAAGAAGGATCTGTCAAATAAATCTGTTGACATAAATGAAATTTCAGATCAGTATCTTCATTAGTTACGGAGATATACCCATTTTAATTTGAAACAAGGCAGTCTGAAAGACAGCTAAATCCCCCGCACCTGCTATGGCTAGTGAAAGGGCTAACCTTTGATTTTAGCTGTGACCTTGACCTTGAACTGACATGGCTGACTCATGAATTCTGCACAACGTCTTGATGAGGTGATCATTTGACCAAAGTTTCATGAAAATCCTTCATGGGGTTTAGGAGATACAGAGCTGAAACCTTTGACCTTCAGTTGTGACCTTGACCTTGAGTTGACATGGCTGACTCATGAGTTCTTGATGAGGTGATCATTTGACCCAAGTTTGATGAAAATCCATCAAGAGGTTAAGGAGATACAGGGTGGACACCAAATGGAAGGCTCAAACCTTCGACCCTTAGTTGTGACCTTGACCTTGAGCTGGCATGGTTGACTCATAATATCTGCACATCGTTCTGATGAGGTAATCATTTGACCCAAGTTTTATAAAATTCCTTCAAGGGGTTTAGGAGATATAGAGCAGACACGAAATGGAAGGCTCAAACCTTTGGCATTCAGTTGTGACCTTGACCTTGAGCCGACATGGCTGACTCATAAGTTCTGCACATCGCCTTGATGAGGTGATCGTTTGACCCAAGTTTGATGAAAATCCTTCAAGGGGTTTAGGAGATATAGAGCGGACACAAAATGGAAGGCTCAAACCTTTGACCCTAAGTTGTGACCTTGACCTTGAGCCGGCATGACTGACTCATGGGTTCTGCACATCGTCTTGATGAGGTGATCATTTGACCAAAGTTTTATAAAATGCCTTCAAGGGGTTTAGGAGATATAGAGCGGACGCAAAATGGCAGGCTCAAACTTTTTACCTTGAGTTGTGACCTTGACCTTGAACCAACAAGGCTGACTCATGGGTTCTGCACATCGTCTTGATGAGCTGATCATTTGACCCAAGTTTCATGAAAATCCTTCAAGGGGTTTAGGAGATATGGACCGGACACGATTTTGTTACGGACAGAAGGACAGACGCAGACCATTCCTATAATCCCTCCGCCACGGCGGGGGATTAATAAAGGGAGGTAATTTGACATAAAATCAGTCCATAGTTATCTACCCTGATTGGCTCAGTCCAACTAATGACAATAATGAAATTTCAAATAAGTCCTATAAATACTTACTGATATAAATCCATTTTGATTACAATCAGGGGAGGTAATCAGATATAAAATATCTCTGAACCTACGCTTGGATCTGATTTGTCATGAAATCCAAGGATTATTGTTGTTGAAGTTATTTTGGAAGTTTGTATCAAATAAAACCATAAATGAAGTCTCTATATGGCTGCAAAAGCCAAAAGAGCCAATTTTGGACCTTAAAGGGGCCATAACTCTGGAACCCATGACAGAATCTGGCCAGTTCAAGAAAGGAACCAAGATCTTGTGGTGATACAAGTTGTGTGCAAGTTTGGTTAAATTCAAATCATAAATGAAGCTGCTATTGTGCAGACAAGGTCAAAATAGCTAATTCTGGCCCTTTCAGGGGCCATAACTCTGGAACCCATTATGGAATCTGGCCAGTTCAAGAAAGGAACCAAGATCTTATGGTGATACAAGTTGTGTGCCAGTTTAGTCAAAATCAAATCATAAATAAAGCCGCTATTGTGCAGACAAGGTCAAAATAGCTAATTTCCGCCCTTTCAGGGGCCATAACTCTGGAACCCATTATGGGATCTGGCCAGTTCAACTAAGGAATCAAGATCTTATGGTGACACAAGTTGTGTACAAGTTTGGTTAAAATCAAATCATAAATGAAGCTGCTATTGTGCAGACAAGGTCAAAATAGCTAATTCTGGCCCTTTCAGGGGCCATAACTCTGGAACCCATAATGGAATCTGGCCAGTTCAAGAAAGGAACCAAGATCTTATGGTGATACAAGTTGTGTGCCAGTTTAGTCAAAATCAAATCATAAATAAAGCTGCTATTGTGCAGACTAGGTCAAAATAGCTAATTTTGGCCCTTTCAGGGGCCATAACTCTGGAACCCATAATGGAATCTGGCCAGTTCAAGAAAGGAACCAAGATCTTATGGTGATACAAGTTGTGTGCAAGTTTGGTTAAAATAAAATCATAAATGAAACCACTATCATGCAGACAAGAAATTGTTGACAGACGGACGGACGGACTGACGACGGGTGATCACAAAAGCTCACCTTGTCACTATGTGACAGGTGAGCTAAAAATTGGGAAAGGACCTTACAATGATGCTACAAAGTTTGATGAAGATTTATCAAGTGACCAATGAAAGCAAGTTGTTTGAAGGGATTTCTATGTCTAGCTCTAGTGACCCCTATAAGGGCCCGAACACTCCCATTTGAACAAAACTTGGAGGACTTTAAATTGATGCTACAGACCAAGTTTGATGAATATCAATAAATGGTACACCAGGAGATTTTGTTTCAGGTATTTCTTTCTATATTTAGCTCTAGTGGCCCCTAAACCATCCAAGTGCCCAAGGCTGAAAACAAAACTGGGAGTGGACCTTACAATAATGCTACTGTCCAAGCTGTTCATGAGAAGAATTGTTTATTATTTTTTTTCAATTTTCAGCTCGAGCCACCCCTAAAGGGTCCAACTGCCCTAATTCGAAAAGAATTGGGAAAGAACCTTATGATTACACTACAGACCAAGTTTGATGAAGATCAATCAAGAAGTTCAAGAGAAGAAGTCACCTTTTTTCTCTCTATTTTTAGCTCTGGCCACCCCTCAAAAGAGCCAGGCTGAAACATTTGAAAAAAAAAATATAGAGGATCATGCCAGGACCAAGTTTGGTGCAATTCTGACCAGTAGTTTCAGAGGTGATGTCATTTGAAAAGAAGTGTTGACCCATAGGCAACGATTGGCTGGACAGATGGTGATTGATCACAATAGCTCACTCCAAGCACTTCATGCTTAGGTGAACTAAAAAATATGCAAATACCTGCAGTATGACCTGCTGCCGCATGACCTTGACATTCAGTACCACCTCTTGCCACTGAAACTGAGGCTACAATTGATGTTCCTTTTCCCGCTGCTGTTTCTGAAAAGATCTGGCTTTTATCATCACCAGGTCCACGAACACCTTTCTCCATTTTTCTTTTTCCTTTTAATATTCCTTTTTGGAATGAAAATGGATGCTCTTTTGTTAACTGATCTGAAGTTTTAATACCGGAACTAGCTTTCTCTAAACATTTTTCATCACTAAGAAGATCTTTTAGTGATGGAGATCTATGTTTAGGTGAATCAGCTTCATCCTCTGTAACGTTAAGGCTTGAAGTTTCCGAACCTGTGTTTCCAGAACATGTTGACTCCAGGCCACTGGAGTCACTATCCATGTAATCATGCGACCTTTTCTCAGAAAACTCCGACTTCTTGCAACCTGAGCAACTATCAATCCCCCTATACATGTTAGGGAAACTTTGAGAATAATTCTCATATATTTCATTCAAGCTTTTTCCACTTGTCATTTTCATTTTAAGTAACTTATCTTTTGACAAGGTGCTCTGACCCAGACTGTGTCCTTTCACACTATCATTACTATCATCTGATTCCACTTCCTGTTTGAGTGGAACCAACTTTTCAACTTCCTGTTTCTGCTGCAACTTCATGAACTCCTGAGTCCTTTTTCTCTGGGCGTCAAGAAGATGTTTTCCTTCTTCAGAGCTGAAATTAAAATAACACGCATTTACTTTACAAGCAAGGAGCTTGATATCCTTGTAGATTTTACAAACTGTCACAATAGCAGTCTTTAAGGTATTAGGCCCCTAATAGTAATGTTTAAAAAATGGCATTTGCTGGGTATATTCTTACAGCTGACCGTGCTTCGCACTTAACTGCAAATTTTTAAAAACTTTTACCGTGCCGTTTTTTATCAATTTTGTGTAATTTATGGTATTTCCTCAAGCTCAAGTAGAGACAAATTTCAAAGGGGTGGCCTTTATCCAAAACGTTTGCAGAGAATTCATTATACCATTATTTTTTATGAAAAAAAACATCAAACTATTGGTAAACAATTATAAAACTTAAAATAAAAACTGTATCATTATTTCTAGGGTGCCTCGATTAAATGGATTTAATGAGACAGAATTCTAACTCCAACATTGAAAAATTAAGGTCGAATCCTGTGGGTCTGTTTTGAATTTTGCTTACTTCATTCAAAAATAACCTTGGGGCAGAAGTAAAACCTACATTTCTTCCACAATATGTAATCTAAAGAATGAAGGCAAAATAGAGAACTTTTACCGCATGTAACTCAGTATTTTTAAAGATGTCTAACTCTACCCCTTCTGTTTCAGAGGTAAATTCACTTTGAACAGCAAGAAATCGCTTATCAAATGATTTTTTTTCCCACTTTTGTACAATAAATCAATAACAAGTCTTGAAAGAAGTAAAAACTTACAAGAAAGAAAGGAAAATAAGGAAAAATTTTTTAGGTCTCAGTGGGGCTTGAACCTACGCCCCCCTGAAAATTGCAGTCAAAGTAGGTTTATGGTAGAAATTGAATACTCTTCATAAAGGAGGTTCTCTATTATGGGCCTAATACCTTAAGTGTGGTCAGGTGGTCATAAACAGTCATAACCATGGAGTCCATTCAATGTTTCTGAATCAAAGAGTTCCACTTAAGCCGCCACGAGGGTAACAAGAGCACTGCCTACGGGTGCCATTGCTCGTCTGCAAATGCTGATCAGTATGTAAGAAAACTGTTATAGTTCAGAATGTCTAAGTACAAAAAGGGCCATAATTCTGACAAAATGCAGGTTAGAGTTATGATTCTTAGCCTATATAGTCACCTAATGATGATAAACAAGTGTTCAAAGTTTCAAAGCTGTAGCTCTTAAAGTTTTTGAGAAAAGGTGGACCTAAACAAAAATTTTAAACAAGAAACTCAAATTTTCTAAGTACAAAAATGGCCATAATTCTGACAAACTGCATATAGAGTTATAGTTCTTGGCCTACATAGTCAACTAATGATGATAAACAAGTGTGCAAAGTTTCAAGGCTGTAGCTCTAATAGTTTCTGAGAAAAGGTGGACCTTACTAAAACAAAAATTTTAACAAAGAAAAGGTGGACCTAAACAAAAATCTAACAAAAAAACTCAAATTTTTTAAGTATAAAAAGGACCTTAATTTTGATAAAATGCAAATCAGAGTTATGGTTCTTGGCCTACTAAGTCACCTAATGAGGACAAACACGTGTGCAAAGTTTCAAAGCTGTAGCTCTAATGGTTAGCAGTAGCTCTAATGGTTTTTGAGAAAAGGTGGACCTAAACAAAAATTTTAACCAACGCCGACGACAAGTGAGGACAATACCTCATAGATTTTTTTCAAAAATCAGACGAGCTAAAAAGGGGTGTGGATTACTTTGCTATCTCTCATGTACAGACTCGAATGAAACTGCAATCTTTATTTTTCTTGGTTGTGTTGTCTGCTTTCAAAATGACCTTCTTTTAGATCTTATTGAATGTAAAAGTATTGTACACACTGCCTTTTTATCAAAATTTGAGACGGTCTAGAAATATCAGTCATAAATTGTACGCAGAATTTATTTGTTTTTGTCAGCTTTCAAGTCACACTGACACAGTTCAGATCATATGGTGACTTTCTAGATTTAACAGTGGAGGAATAGGTAATATGCCTCTATAGGCATTATTTCAAGCATCGGCAATCATAAATGAGCCGTGCCATGGGAAAACCAACATAGTGGGTTTGCGACCAGCATGGATCCAGACCAGCCTGCGCATCCGCGCAGTCTGGTCAGGATCCATGCTGTTCGCTTTTAAAGCCTATTGGAATTGTAGAAACTGTTAGCGAACAGCATGTATCCTGACCAGACTGCGCGGATGCGCAGGCTGGTCTGGATCCATGCTGGTCGCAAACCCACTATGTTGGTTTTCTCATGGCACGGCTCAAATAACTAAAACTCTTTTACAGGGAAGAATATGAATCAGTCTAATACCTTTCGTATAGCTCAGTTTGAAGTTGACCTTTTTGTGCGCACCCCGAGTTGTACCACTGACCTTCAGCAAGCCAGGTAAATGACTTCCTCAAATGAAAGAATTCTATTACCTAAGCAAGGTTTCAAAACCACATTTGTGAGGGGCAAGTGATTCTTAGTCAGAGACCCTAGCCACTCAGTCACAGAGGCCACTTCAGGTTTGGAGTTAAAGACAAATTTCTAACACATATATAACAGAATGTGTATGCAACAATAACACTAAGGCATATAAAGCTTGAGTTAAAACCCTGAACAAAACTCTAGGTGCACAACTTCACATGCTGAAAAACATTCTTATAATGTTTCATGATCCTATTAGGTCCAACTCTTTTTGAGATACTTGCGACACAAACATTTAGGCCCTTCTATGCATATCTGTTTCTGTCAAGGGCCATAACTATGGTCTGACTTAGTGAAATTCCTAACAAAACCCAGGTGCTCAAAATCCTATGAGGTTTGATGACTCTAGAACAAATACATTTTGAGATATGCACAATACAACTTCAGACGGATAAACAAACACATGTGCGGGCAAGGGCAAATCTTAAGTGCCATCCCCCAAACAAAAACCTAAGAACACCTTAAACCTATTACTTTGGCCTTCAGTGGCCTAAACATTAACCCTTACCCTGCTATATTTCTATAATGGACTGGTCCATCTTTCAATTTGGATAGTACCACTTATTATTCAAAGGGGTTTTCACCGAAAATTTACTGACTGAATAGCAAACAGTGCAGACCATGATCAGACTGCACGGATGTGCAGGCTGATCTTGGTCGCACTGGTCGCAAAGGCAGAATCATCTCCCGCCAGCAGGCTAAGTGTTAATAACCAGTAGACCACTGCTCCCTTCATTACATACCTTAATACTGTATTAACACTAACAATACACTTTGGCTTCTTTGTCCACTGATCATTGACGATAATGGACTGTGACTGCACATATATAATCAGGTCAAACTTATTGTTCATCCGGAACACAGTTGACAGAATCTGGTGATTTTTCATTACTGAAAAATAACAAACAAGTGCTCATAAGCAAAACATACAATGATAATTCCTAAATTAGCTGGTTCTGTCAATAATTTCACAATATTAATAAACATTTTTTAATGATGGCCCTGTAATAGATTCAAGGCCAGTAAAGGATTTATTCCAATGTTACTATATCATATGATAAGTGACTTATGGATTACATTTAGCCAACACATAACAGAAGACAATGTATTGCCAAGGCAAAACAGACCTGAACAAAATTTGGTAACCACATAAAATAATTCATTGTGCATTATTTTACTGGTCTGCCAATTCGGCAGCACCAGCAGGAAGTAAACTTTGTTGATTTCCTAAGATTGTGTAATAATTGATTGTGTGACTTCTTCCTGCAATTCATATCTCGTTTTTTTTTCTCAACAAGTGGCAATACAAAAGTCCCCTGCTGGTGGCCTTGACCTTTAACTAACAAGCATAGATCATGTGGCAACACATTGTCTCATCGTGGGGAACGTTTGTGTGTAGCACTAAAATAATCGATCAATGCACATATAAGTAATTTAGCAGAAACAATTTTCACTTGACCTTCAATAGTGACCTTGACCTACAAGCATAAGTTATGTACATGCACAATCTACAAATTGCCCTCTATTCACACACAAGTTTTATGAACCTAGCTTGAATACTTTTTGAGTAATTGCAGGATCCAGATTTGCGGATGGACAAACGGAGAGACAGACAGGCTGACAGAGGGCATTCCTATAGTCCCCTCCAGTGTTCCACCAGTACAGCACTAATAAAAAACATCACACATGTAAAGCCAAATACAAAGAATGACTAAAGAACATTCATGAATTCTGCTGTGCAAGTTTGAATGGCTTGCCCATATATGTTAATGAACCTACATCTTATACTGAAAACCATATTGTGAATAAGCTAATGTCTCAATACATTACCTTCATAAAATAAAATGTTTAATATTGTTATTGTTATCATTAAATTATAAGAGGCTATGCAGAAGTTCAACTTATCGAATTGTTATGACCGCTGTTCAATGTTCGCATTAACTACCATATTTGAATATAGTCAAACTTCGTTCGCTCCAACTCTGATCATTTGTAAACCACCCTTTGCTCAAACTCATCTTCAGGTCCTAACAAAATATCCATATAATGTTTATTTTCTGATGGCTTGAACTACCAATAATGCGACAAATTTTGCCTGTCACTTTGAGTTTGAGCAAAGTTTGACTGTATAAACATAAAGATTTTCTTTTATTACTTCAAGCTTAATTACTGTGAAATCATTAGTACTCATTTGCGACTAATTTTTGCAGTTATGCCAAATCCATAAAATTTAACCCCAATGAACAAATGAAATTCTTACTCTTTTCATCTTCTAAAGCAGAAATCCGCAATAAAAAAGCCATTTTAGCCAAAGCCACAAAATTTCATACTCAAGAAATGAAAAGATATCTTAGTATTTTCTAAAACTGCCTAACATGTTGGAAAATGTACTTTATCTTTTGACTTACTCATTTGGTGACTGACGGCTACCGGCTCGAGATCATCTTCACGTATTAACATATATGGAGTCTTTCCAATGATCTCCGAGGGCATATACCCATGAAACAATGAGGCTCTGAAATGAAAATAAGAGGACCATGATGGTCCTGAATCGCTCACCTCTTCCCACATGACCCAGTTTTGAGTATGACGTCGTTTTTTCTATTATTTGATATAGTGACCTAGTTTTTGAGCTCATGTGACCCAGTTTTGAATTTGACCTAGATATTATCAAAATAAAAATTCTGACCAAAAATCATGAAAATCCATTGAAAAAAATGGTCTCTAGAGAGGTCACAAGGTTTTTCTATTATTTGACCTATTGACCTCGTTTTCGAAGGTACGTGACCCTGTTTTGAACTTGACCTAGATATCATCAAGGTGAACATTCTCACTAATTTTCATGAAGATCTCAAGAAAAATATGGCCTCTGGAGAGGTCACAAGGTTTTTCTATTTTTATACCTACTGGCCTAGTTTTTGACCGCACATGACCCAGTTTCGAACCTGACCTAGATATCATCAAGGTGAACATTCAGATCAATTTTCATGAAGATCCATTGAAAAATATGGTCTCTAGAGAGGTCAAAAGATTTTAATAATTTTAGACCTACTGACCTAGTTTTTGACCACAGTTGACTCAGTTTCAAACTTTACCTAGCTATCATCAAGATGAACATTCAGACCAACTTTCATACAGATCCCATGAAAAGTATGGCCTCTAGAGAGGTCACAAGGTTTTTTATTATTTGACCTACTGACCTAGTTTTTTATGGCACGTGACCCAGTTTCAAACCTGACCTAGATATCATCAAGGTGAACATTCTGACCAATTTTCATAAAGATCCCATGAAAAATGTGACCTCTAGAGTGGTCACAAGCAAAAGTTTACGGACGCACGGATGGACGACGGACGATGGACACTGCGCGATCACAAAAGCTCACCTTGTCACTTTGTGACAGGTGAGCTAAAAATGACAAAACTTTGATCAGTGCCGGTATATTCACCTCTAATAATACTTCATTACAACATGAGGGCCTTTCACCTTTACCCTGCTAAATTTCTAAAATGGACTGGTAAAGCCAAACGATTTATTATTCGAAGGGGTGTTCACTGAAAATTTACTGATTGAATAGCAAACAGTGCAGACCATGATCAGCCCGCACGTCCGTGCAGGCTGATCTTGGTCTGCACTGGTCGCAAAGGCAGAATCACTTGCCGCCAGCAGGCTAAAGGTTAAGTGCTCATCTGCCCTTAACCTTGAATGCATTTAAACCAGTCTGACAGTTCCATGCAAAAATGCTACAGACAATGTAGCCTATTGTGTAAACAATTTATGACAAATTTGACTATTTCAAGGGCCATAACGAGGGTGATAGTGGAGCAATCTCGCCTATTCTCAAAAGAAACAAACATTCTGTGCATACAAGATTGTTTCAAAAATGGCCTCTAGATAATGATGTTTTCCAACAATATGAACAATTTAACAAGAGCACCGCCTTGCGGGTGCTGACGCTCATCTGATTTTTTTTGTATAATAGAAATATTGTCCTACCCATGATTTTCTATGTCTAAAAGGGGCCATCATTCTTGCAAAAAGCAGGATAGAGTTATGTTTCTTGATGTACAGTGTCCACTTATGATTGTGAAAAACAGTTGCAAGTTTTAAAGCAATAGCTTTGATAGTTTATGAGAAAAGTTGCCTTAAACATAATACTCAACCAAGAAAATGATTTTCTAAGTCCAAAAGGGGCAATAATTATTGCAAAAAGCAGGATGGAGTTATGTTGCTTGCTGTACAGGGTCAGCTTATGATGGTGAACAAGTGTTGCAAGTTTCAAAGCAATAGCTTTGATAGTTTAAGAGAAAAAGTTGACCTAAACATAAAACTTAACCAAGAAATCTGATATTTTCTAAGTCCAAAAGGGGCCATAAATCTTGCAAAAAGCAGGATGGAGTTATGTTTCTTGCTGTACAGGGTCAGCTTATGATGGTGAACAAGTGTTGCAAGTTTTAAAACAATAGCTTTGATAGTTTAGGATAAAAGCTGACCTAAACATAAAACTTAACCAAGAAAACTGATTTTCTAAGTCCAAAAGGGGCAATAATTCTTGCAAAAAGCAAGATGGAGTTATGTTTCTTCATGTACAGGGTCTGCTTATGATGGTGAACAAGTATTCCAAGTTTCAAAGCAATAGCTTTGATAGTTTAGGAGAAAAGTTGACCTAAACATAAAACTTAACCAAGAAATCTGATATTTTCTAAGTACAAAAGGGGCCATAAATCTTGCAAAAAGCAAGATGGAGTTATGTTTCTTGCTATACAGGGTCAGCTTATGATGGTGAACAAGTCTTCCAAGTTTCAAAGCAATAGCTTTGATAGTTTAGGAGAAAAGCTGACCTAAACATAAAACTTAACCAGGCAACGCCGACGCAGACGCCGACGCCGACGCCGACAACCGCTCAAGTGATGACAATAACTCATCATTTTTTTTCAAAAAATCAGATGAGCTAAAAAAATAACATTTCCAGCTCTTCTTTCTTCATTATAATCAAATTTCAACCATGCAAGTAGTTTTGCTCCTCAGAGCCCAACTGTAAAGTCTTGTATGAAAACCTTTTCCTAGCACCTTTTTTATCTTCTTATTTTTTACCAATATTCCAGGTCAATTTTCAGCATACATTTGCTCAATGTACATATAAAGGTAAAACTGTCAATGAATGCTTGCTAAGACAATGTTATTCAGCAAGAACCACTCGAAAAAAAATTAAGAAAGGTCTGAACTAGGATTCTTTTAACAAAAAACAAAAAATTAAGTCTGCCGACAAATTCAAGTAAAGTGCTGTGAAACTAGTTAATTTCGTGGACATGAAATTTCATTGTTTTGACCTGAATGGTTATTTCATAGGGATATGAATTTGTGGATTTTTAACTTTTCAAGAAAACAAGAGGGCCATGATGGCCCTATATCGCTCACTTGAGTTTAGTTGATTGCTTGATCAAATTTCTTTGCTAAAGCTTCAAAAACAAAAAAGTAGGCGAGTAGGTCAGAGTAAAGATAATTCAAGATAACTACTGAAATCTGTATGAAAATTTATACAGGTGGTCCAAATCTCTTCACTTTAGCTTCAAAAACAAGAAAGTAGGTCAGTAGGTCAGGGTTAAGAATATTTAAGATGAGTATTGAAATCTGTATTGAAAGTTATACATGTGGTCCAAATTTCTAAGCTGTACCTTCAAAAACAAGAATGTAGGTCAGTAGGTCATGATTAAGACTACTCCAGATGAGTATTGAAATCTGTATCAAAAATTTTACAAGTGGTCTAAATTTCTTTGCTGCAACTTAAAATACGAGAAAGTGGGTCAGTAGGTCATAATTAAGACAATTCAAGATTAATATTGAAATCTGTATCAAACATTATACTTGTGGTGCCAATTTCTTTGCCACTGCTTCAAAACAACAAATAAGTCTATGTTAAACAAGAAACCACCCAGGCGTGGCTTATATTGCCCCCAGGGTCATGATTTGAACAATCTTGTTAGAGAACCACTAGAGCATACCACATACTACATATCTAAGCTCTGGGCCTTATGGTTAAAGACAAGATTTTTTTAAAAGGTTTTCCCCTGTACAAGTCTATTTAAACCATGTGCCCACCCCCACCTCCCCGGGGCGGGCCATTTTCAACCCCAGGGGAATAATTTGAACAGTCTTGGTAAAGGACTACTATACGATGCAACATACCAAATATTAAAGCCCTAGGTTATGTGGTTTTGTGCATGAAGATTTTCAAAGTTTTCCCTATAGAAATCTATATAAAACATGTGACCCCCAGGGCGGGGCTATATTTGACCCCAGGGGAATAATTTGAACAATCTTGGTAAAGGACTACTATAGAATGCTACATATTAAATATCAAAGCCCTAGGCCATGTGGCTTTGTACAAGATTTTCAACGTTTTCCCTATATAAGTCTACATAAACAATGTGACCCCCAGGGTGGGGCCATATTTGACCCTAGGGGGATAATTTGATCAATTTTGGTAGAGGACCATTAGATGATGCTACATATTAAATATTAAAGCCCTAGGCACTGTGGTTTTGGACATGAAGATTTTCCAAGTTTTTCCTATATAAGTCTTTATAAAACATATGACCCCCAGGGCGGGGCCATATTTGACCCTAGGGGAATAATTTGAACAAAATTGGTATGGGACCATTAGATGATACTACATACAAAATATCAAAGCCCTAGGTCCTGTGGTTTTGGACAAAAGATTTTCAAAGTGTTTCCCTATATAAGTCTATATAAACCATGTGATCCCTAGGGCGGGGCCATATTTGACCCTAGATGGATAATTTGAATAATCTTGGTAGAGGACCACTAGATGATGCTACACACCAAATATCAAAGCCCTAGGCCCTGTGGTTTTGGACAAGAAGATTTTCAAAATTTTTCCTATATAAGTCTATGTAAACCATGTGACACCCTGGGCAGGGCCATATTTGACCCTAGGGGGAAAATTTGAACAATCTTGGTAGAGGACCACTTTATGATGCTACATACCAAATATCAAAGCCCTAGGCCGTGTGGTTTTGGACAAGAAGATTTTTAAAAATTTTCCTTTCGGTTGCCATGGCAACCAGAGTTCTGTACAGAATTCAATTCTTTGAAAAACTTTTAAAGAAGACCATCCAAGGAACATCCCTGTGAAGTTTCATCAAAATTGGCCTGGGGGTTTAGGAGGAGATGTTGTTTAAAGGAAAGTGTGGATGGATGGACAGACGGACGGACGATGAGTGATCACAATAGCTCACCCTGAGCCTTTGGCTCAGGTAAGCTAATTAAAGCCCTATGCTATGTGGTTTTGTGCATGAAGATTTTCAAAGTTTTCCCTATAGAAGTCTATATAAACCATGTGACCCCCATGGCGGGGCCATATCTGACCCCAGGGAGATAATTTAATCAATCTTGGTAAAGGACTACTATAGAATGCTACATATTAAATATCAAAGCCCTAGGCCATGTGGTTTTGTACAAGAAGATTTTCAAAGTTTTCCCTATATAAGTCTAAATAAACCATAAGACCCCGAGGGTGGGGCCATATTTGACTCTAGGGGGATAATTTGAATAATCTTAGTAGAAGACCATTAGATGATGCTACATACCAAATATCAAAGCCATAGGCCCTGTGGTTTTGGACAAGAAGATCTTCAAAGTTTTTCCTATATAAGTCTATGTAAACCATGTAACCCCCAGGGCCGGGCCATATTTGACCCTAGGGGGATAATTTGAACAATATTGGTAGAGGACTACTAGATGATGCTACATACCAAATATCAAAGTCCTAGGCCCTGTGGTTTTGGACAAGAAGATTTTCAAAAATTTTCCCTATATAAGTCTATATAAACCATGTGACACCCAGGGCAGGGCCATATTTGACCCTAGAGGGATAATTTGAAAAATCTTGGTAGAGGACCACTAGACGATGATACATACCAAATATCAAAGCCCTAGGCCCGCGTGGTTTTGGACAACAAGATTTTTAAAGTTTTTCCTATCAGTTGCCATGGCAACCAGAGTTCTGTACAGAATTTAATTCTTTGAATTGTTTTTTAAAGAAGACCATCCAAGGAACATCTCTGTGAAGATGTTGTTTAAAGAAAAATGTGGACAGACGCCAGACGGTGAGCGATCACAATAGCTAACAAGAGGGCCATGATGGCCCTATATCGCTCACCTGTTATCATTGCACTTGAGGACAAGAAAGCCCTCAGAAAAAATATCTAAGTCCAAAGGACAGGAACAACATGGAAGAAATTTTACCAAAAAGAAAAAAAAATCTTACAAGCTATAGATATGTCAAAATACACCTAAAAATTGGAGGTACCATCCATGTTGTACCACAGAAAAGTGGTCTTTGTTTTTCCCTACAGCCAATAATAAAAAAGTTACTAAAAATAAGCTATTTTAGTAACGTAAAAGGGAAGTAATAAAAAAAAATATTGTAAGTGAACAAAAGAAGGATCTGCCAAATAAATCTGTTGACATAAATGAAATTTCAGATCAGTATCTTCATTAGTTATGGAGATATACCAATTTTAATTTGAAATAAAGGGAGGTAATTTGACATAAAATCAGTCCAAAGTTATCTACCCTGATTGTCTCAGTCCAACTAATAACAATAATGAAATTTCAAATAAGTCCTATAAGTACTTACTGATATAAATTCATTTTGATTACAATCAAGGGAGGTAATCAGATATAAAATAACTCTGGAACCTACGATTGGATCTGATTTGTCATGGAATCAAAGATTTATTGTTGTTGAAGATATTTTGGAAGTTTGTATCAAATAAAACCATAAATGAAGTCTCTATATGGCTGCAAAAGCCAAAATAGCCAATTTTGGACCTTTAAGGGGCAATAACTCTGGAACCCATGAAGGAATCTGGCCAGTTCAAGAAAGGAACCAAGATCTTGTGGTGATACAAGTTGTGTGCAAGTTTGGTTAAAATCAAATCATAAATGAAGCTGCTATTGTGCAGACAAGGTCAAAATAGCTAATTTTGGCCCTTTCAGGGGCCATAACTCTGGAACTCATTATGGAATCTGGCCGGTTCAAGAAAGGAACCGAGATCTTATAGAGACACAAGTTTTGTGCAAGTTTGATTAAATTCAAATCATAAATGAAGCTGCTATTGTGCAGACAAGGTAAAAAAAGCTAATTCTGGCCTTTTCAGGGGCCATAACTCTGAAACCCATAAAGGAATCTGGCCAGTTCAAGAAAGGAACCAAGATCTTATGGTGATACAAGTTGCGTGCCAGTTTGGTAGAAATCAAATTATAAATAAAGCTGCTATTGTGCAGACAAGGTCAAAATAGCTAATTTTGGCCCTTTCAGGGGCCATAACTCTGGAACTCATAATGGGATCTGGCCAGTTCAAGAAAGGAACCGTGATCTTATGGTGATACAAGTTGTGTGCAAGTTTGGTCAAAATAAAATCATAAATGAAACCACTATCGTGCAGACAAGAAATTGTTGACGCACGGGCGGACGGACGGACGAAGGGTGATCACAAAGGCTCACCTTGTCACTATGTGACAGGTGAGCTAAAAACAAGAGGGCCATGATGGCCCTATATCGCTCACCTGTTATCATTGCACTTGAGGACAAGAAGGTCGTCAGAAAAAATATCTAAGTCCAAAGGACAGGAACAACAAAAGAAAGAAATTTAACCAAAAAGAAAAAAAAATTCTTACAAGGTACAGATATGTCAAAATACACCTAAAAATTGGAGGTACCATCCATGTTGTACCACAGAAAAGTGGTCTTGGTTTTCCCTACGGCCAATAATAAACAAGAGGGTCATGATGACCCTGGATCGCTCACCAGAGTAATATGTTTCAAATGTCAAACTGATGATTTTCAGAAATTTTTTGGAAAATTTTCCAATGTACAATCAAGTAACCCCTGGGGCGGGGCCAATTTTACCCCGGGGGTCATGATTTGAATAAAGTTTGTAGAAGTCGACTAGGCAATATTACACATCGAATATCTAAGATCTAGGCCTTCTGGTTTATTTTAAGCAAATTTATGAAGATTTCCCAATGTACAATAAAGTAAACCCTGGGGCTGGGTCAATTTGACCCTGGGGGGTCAAGATTTGAACAAATTTTGTAGAGGTCCACTAGGCAATGCTACATGTCGAATATCTAAGCTCTAGGCCTTCTGGTTTATTTTTAGAAAATATTTGAAGATTTTCATATGTAAAATCAAGCGACCCCTAGGGCGGGGTCAATTTTGACCCCGGGGGTCATGATTTGAACAACTTTAGTAGAGGTCCACTAGGCAATGCTACATGTCAAATATCTAAGCTCTTGGGCTTCTGCTTTTTGAGAAGAAGATTTTTTAAGGTTTTCCTATGTAAAATCAAGTGACCCCTGGGGCGGGGTCAATTTTGACCCCGGGGGTCTGATCTGAACAAATTTTGTAGAGGTCCACTAGGCAATGCTACATGTGAAATATCTAAGACCTAGGCCTTCTGCTTTATTTTTAGAAATTTTTTGAAGATTTTCCTATGTAAAATCAAGTGACCCCTGGGGCGGGGTCAATTTTGACCCCGGGGTCATGATTTGAACAACTTTAGTAGAGGTCCATTAGGCAATGCTACATGTCAAATATCTAAGGTCTAGGGCTTCTGGTTTTCGAGAAGAAGATTTTTTAAGATTTTTCTATGTAAAATCAAGTGACCCCTGGGGCGGGGTCAATTTTGACCCCGGGGTCATGATTTGAACAAACTTGGTAGAGGTCCACTAGGCAATGCTTCACACCAAATATCTAAGCTCTAGGGCTTCTGGTTTTTGAGAAGAAGATTTTTAAAGTTTTTCCTTTCGGTTGCCATGGCAACCAGAGTTCTGCATGGAATTCAATTCTTTGAACAATTTTTAGAGAAGACCATCCAAGGAACATCCCTGTGAAGTTTCATCAAAATTGGCCTGTTGGTTTAGGAGGAGATGTTGTTTAAAGGAAAGTGTGGACGGACGGACGACGGACGGACGGACGGACGCCGGACGGTGAGCGATCACAATAGCTCACCCTGAGCACTTTGTGCTCTGGTGAGCTAAAAAGTTACTAAAAATAAGCTATTTATAGTAACGTAAAAGGGAAGTAATTAAAAAGAAAATTATTGTAAGTGAACAAAAGAAGGATCTACCAAATAAATCTGTTGACATAAATGAAATTTCAGATCAGTATCTTCATTAGTTATGGAGATATACCAATTTCAATTTGAAATAAAGGGAGGTAATTTGACATAAATCAGTCCATAGTTATCTACCCTGATTGGCTCAGTCCAACTAATGACAATAATGAAATTTCAAATATGTCCTATACTTACTGATATAAATCTATTTTGACTACAATCAGGGGAGGTAATCAGATATAAAATAACTCTGGAACCTACGATTGGATCTGATTTGTCATGGAATCCAAGATTTATTGTTGTTGAAGATATTTTGGAAGTTATTATCAAATAAAACCATAAATGAAGTCTCTATATGGCTGCAAAAGCCAAAATAGCCAATTTTGGACCTTTAAAGGGCCATAACTCTGGAACCCATGAAGGAATCTGGCCAGTTTAAGAAAGGAACCAAGATCTTGTGGTGATACAAGTTGTGTGCAAGTTTGGTTAAAATCAAATCAAAAATGAAGTTGCTATTGTGCAGACAAGGTCAAAATAGCTTTCAGGGGCCATAACTCGGAAACCCATAAAGGAATCTGGCCAGTTCAACAAAGGAACTGAGATCTTATGGCAACACAACTTTTGTGCAAGTTTGATTAAATTCAAATCATAAATGAAGCTGCTATTGTGCAGACAAGGTCAAAATAGCTAATTCAGGTCCTTTCAGGGGCCAGAACTCTGGAACCCATAATGGAATCTAGCCAGTTCAAGAAAGGAAACAAGATCTTATAGTGATACAAGTTGTGTGCAAGTTTGGTTAAAATAAAATCATAAATGAAGCTGCTATTGTGCAGACAAGGTCAAAATAGCTTATTCTGGCCCTTTCAGGGGCCATAACTCTGAAACCCATAATGGAATCTGGTCAGTTCAAGAAAGGAACCAAGATCTTATGGTTATACAAGTTGTGTGCCAGTTTGGTAAAAATCAAATCATAAATAAAGCTGCTATTGTGCAGACAAGGTCAAAATAGCTGATTTTGGCCCTTTCAGGGGCCATAACTCTGGAACCCATAATGGGATCTGGCCAGTTCAAGAAAGGACCCGAGATCTTATGGTGATACAAGTTGTGTGCAAGTCTGGTTAAAATAAAATCACAAATGAAACCACTATTGTGCAGACAAGAAATTGTTGACGGACGGACGACGGACGAAGGGTGATCACAAAGGCTCACCTTGTCACTATGTGACAGGTGAGCTAAAAATGAATGGGAATTTTATTTATTAATAGGGAATTAATTTCCTGGCTTTATGCATCCATTAAACCTAAAGAAAGTACAGCCCATTTATGTAAACGATTTCATAGCAGTTGTTCTAAGGGTCCTCATTATTTTCTGTTGGTGTCTACATACCTGTGATCACTGGCAACAATACGGCTATCTAAATCATGCATGGTCGCCCACTCGTTGTTTTTCATGAACTCTGCTATTTTGATTTCTATGTCCTTAATAGGCTCATAGCTGAATGGCTTCAACAAAGCTATCATCCATAATTCATTCGCTGAAAGGAATAGAAATTCTTACATGAAAGGACTGTGCACTAAGGGCTGTTCCAGGAAAAAAGGCCTGGAGGGGTAGGAACGAGTACCTATTTTTAGCTCACCTGTCACATAGTGACAAGGTGAGCTTTTGTGATCACCCTTCGTCCGTCGTCAGTCCGTGTGTGTGTGCATGCGTCCGTCAACAATTCCTTGTCTGCATGATAGTGGTTTCATTTATGATTTTATTTTAACCAAACTTGCACACAACTTGTATCACCATAAGATCTCAGTTCCTTTCTTGAACTGGCCAGATTCCATTTTGGGTTCCAGAGTTATGGCCCCTGAAAGGCCAAAATTTACTATTTTGACCTTGTCTGCACAATAGCAGCTTTATTTTTTGATTTGATTTTCACCAAACTTGCACACAACTTGTATCACCTTAAGATCTTGGTTCCTTTCTGGAACTGGCAAGATTCCATTATGGGTTCCAGAGTTACGGCCCCTGAAGGGTTCAAAATTAGCTATTTTGACCTTGTCTGCATGATAGTGGTTTCATTTATGATTTGATTTTAACAAAACTTGCACAAAACTTGTGTCACCATACGCTTATGGTTCCTTTCTTGAACTGGCCAGATCCCATAATGGGTTCCAGAGTTATGGCCCCTGACATTTGTGTAACGCTCACGCCGACGCCGGGGCGAGTAGGATAGCTCCCCTATCCTTTGAATAGTTGGGCTAAAAATGAATTTATTTACATAGTTATTGACATGTAAAAAATACAAATGAAAACATCTTGACTGCAAAATTCACACAGATCCAATAATTAAAATTCTGTGAGTAGGGGGTATCAAAGCAATAAAAATTCTGTTGGTGGTCCCCCAAAAACAATTAAAATTCTATAGTGGTCCCCTAAAAATTGGAGCTCGTTCCTACCCCCCCCCCCCCAAAGGCCTTTTTTCCTGGAACAGCCCTAATCTAATCTTACTCGGCTAAATTGGTAAAATGAACTGGTCTACAATTCAAGTTCGTCTCATTGAGTTAAACATTCATGCCAAATATAAACAAGATTCCTCAATGCATGTCAAAGTTATTGGCCAGACAAGGTATGACATGACTTTGACCTCCAACTGTGACCTTGACCTTTGAGATAGGAACCTCGGGATTGCACATGACACTCTGTCTCACTGAGGTTAACATTCATGCCAAATATAAACAAGATTCCTCAATGCATGTCAGTTATGGGCTAGACAAGATCTGACATGACATTTGACCTCCAACTGTGACATTTACCTTTGAGATAGGAACCTGGGGTTTGCGCATGACACTCCGTCTCACTGATGTTAACATTCAAGCCAAATATAAACAAAATTGTTCCATGCATGTCAAAGATATGGTCCGGACAAACAAATCTGGACGGACGCACGCATGCACATACACCGAACAGCCATTTGGACAACTATGTCTTCGTTTCCACAAGCGGGCTCAACAAAAAGTGCATGTAGTAATAGGCAAGAGTCAATAGGGGACAGGAGCGAAAGTCAAAGAGACACTGATGGTTGGCTGAAATAAGGATCACCTAAGCGGCATGTCCAATTATCCCAAGTTTCAACATTCTGGGCCTAGTATAGTGGTTCTCAAGTTATGGACTGGAAACAGTTTTCAATGTTCTGGCCCCTGTGACCTTGACCTCTGATCAAGTGACCCCAAAATCAATAGGGGTCATCTACTCTGCGTATCCAATCATCCTATGAAGTTTCAACATTCTGGGTCAAGTGGTTCTCAAGTTATTGATGGGAAAGAGTTTTTCGTGTTCAGGCCCCTGTGACCTTGACCTTTGCTCAAGTGACCCCAAAACCAATAAGGGCCATCTACTCTGTAAGTTATTCTATGAAGTTTAAAGGTTCTGGGTCAAATGGTTCTCAATTCATTGATCAGAAACCGTTTTCCATGTTCTGGTCCCTGTGACCTTAACCTTTGATCAAGTGACCCAAAAATCAATTGCCATCATCTGCTCTACAAGTCCAATCATCCTATGAAGTTTCAACATTCTGGGTCAAGTGGTTCTCAAGTTATTGATTAGAAACGGTTTTCCATGTTCAGGCCCCTGTGACCTTGACCTTTGATTTAGTAATCTCAAAAATAATAGGGGTCATCTATTCTGTAAGCCCTACCATCCTATGAAGTTTGAAGGTTCTAGGTCAAATGGTTCTCCAGTTATTGATTGAAAATGAAGTGTGACAGACGGATGACCTTGACCTTAAATAGAGTGACCCCAAAATCAATAGGGGTCACCTACTCTGCATGTCCAATCATCCTATGAAGTTTCAACATTCTGGGTCATCTGGTTCTCAAGTTATTGATCGGAAATGGTTTTCCATGTTCAGGCCCCTATGACCTTGACCTTTGATGGAGTGACTCCTAAAACAATAGGGGTCGTCTACACCACAAGCCCTGTTATCCTATGAAATTGAAGGTTCTAGGGCAAATGGTTCTCCAGTTATTGATCGGAAATGAAGTGTGTGACGGACTGACCGACTGGCTAATGGACGGGGAAAAACAATATATCTCCGCCAGTGGTGGTGGAGGTTGGGGGGATAGATGGGGGGGAGACAGTAATAACATAATTGTCTTTCTGTTAAATTGTTAAATATTAAAAAGTCTATGTCTATACAATCAATTTAGTCTGAGGTTTTCAAAAAAGGTACAATTCTTTCTTACCTTTATTTTCAAATATGAAATAGTCTATCAGTGGTTATGCAGTATCCTTACAACTTTTCTCATAAACAGCTACATACCATCAAATTCCCACCTTCCTGTTTCTCATTAATGGCTTCACACCATAAAATCCCATCTTCCTGTTTCTCATTAATGGCTACACACCATAAAATTCCCACCTTCCTGTTTCTCATTAATGGCTACACACCATAAAATTTCCACCTTCCTGTTTCTCATTAATGGCTACACACCATAAAATTCCCACTCTGTTTCTCATTAATGGCTACACACCATAAAATTCCCACCTTCCTGTTTCTAAAAACTAATAAATACCTGAATTTTTATTCTTTATCCCCAGACTTTTCTCACAGTTAGCTCTTACACTTATCGTCTCGTATTCTTTGGCTTCACCTACCATCTGTTTTCGTCTTGCAGCCCTCAACATTTGCACACAGAAAGAATTACATGCTGTATTTGTCGGCTGACCTATAACATAAAATATTCTGATGTATTTAACTTAACAGCAGCAAATTAACCTGGTATGCAAGGGACATAACTTTTTTATAAGGCAATAAAATGACATTTTCGACTATTAGATGAAGACTTTCACCACTAATAAACTCTGTCAAGACACTAACAACTGCAAACCACTGACAGTTCTTTAACTAACACATCAATGTATTTCATACCCAAATGAACTACCTAACAATGATCTACTCCTAGAGCGCTGTACATTGGAAAACAATTATTATTACACTGTAAAATCAATAACATCTGTAGGGGACATATTTTAGTAGTTGCACCAGTCCAAAAAATTAAATCCTAACAAATCAATAAAATTCCACTTCAATTCATTGACAAAATATAAAATCCATGCATTCATATCCTCTAGAAAGACTTTTTGGCCCAAACCATGATATTTCTAGCCTAAAACATATGATTTCACAGACTACAATATTTAATATTTTTTATTTTTTACAAAAATTGTGTCATTCTAATTGCACAATTAACATAGTAATAGATATAATTCATCCTTACAATTATCAGGTACCATGTAGCCAGTTTCCTGTGCAAATCTAGAGTATGCTGATTGTAAAGATACATCTGTAGGACCTGAGAACTGTGACATCAACACACTCAGATCATCAGGGTGGACAAATCGCTTGATGTTATGCCCAACCATGTCCGTCTATAAAAAAAATGGATGTATGAATATAGTAAAACACTGGACTGCTTACGGTTGCAGGAGGACAAGGAAAACTAGAAGATGCTTTAGTAGAAAAATGCATGTCTCCCCCACTGCATAGTCGTATAGGCAAGAGGTCAATAGGGGACAGGAGCAAAAGTCAAAGAGACACTGATGGTTGGCTGCAATAGGGATCATCTACTTGGCATGTCCAATCATTCAACTAAGTTTCAACATTTGGGGCCTAGCAGTTCTCAAGTTACCAACTGGAAACAGTTTTCCATGTTCAGGCCCCTGTGGCCTTGGCCTTTGATCAAGTGACCCCAAAATCAGTAGGGGTCATCTACCCTGAATGTCAAATCATCTTAATAAGTTTCAACATTTTGGGTCAAGTGGTCCTCAAGTTATTGATTGGAAAGAGTTTTCTATGTTCAGCCCCCTGTGACCTTGACCTTTGATGGAGTGACCCCAAAAACATTAGTGGTCATCTGCTCTGTAAGTCCTTTCACACTATGAAGTCTGAAGGTACTAGGTCAAATGGTTCTCAATTTATTAACCGAAAATGGATTTTAATGTTCTGTCCGCTGTGACCTTGACCTTTAATAGAGAGTCCCCAAAATCAGTAAGGGTCATCTACTCTGCATGCCTAATCACCATATGAAGTTTCAACATTCTGGGTCAAGTGGTTCCCAAATTATTGATCGGAAATTGTTTTTCATGTTCAAGCCACTGTGACCTTGACCTTCAACAGAGTGACCCCAAAATCATTGAGGGTCATCTACTCTGCATGACCAATTATCCTATTAAGTTTCAACATTCTGGTCAAGTGGTTCTAAGTTACTGATTGGCAAGAGTTTTCTATGTTCAGCCCCCTGTGACTTTGACCTTTGATAGAGTGACCCACAAACCAATAGAGGCCATCTACTCCATAAGCCCTGCCACCCTATGATGCCTGAAGGTTCTAAGTTAAATGGTTCTCAAGTCATTGACTGGAAATGAATTTCCATGTTCTGTCCACTGTGACCTTGACCTATAACAGAGTGACCCCAAAACAATAGGGGTCATCTACTCTGTACGTCCAATCATCCTATGAAGTTTCAACATTCTTGGTAGTGGTCCTCAAGTTACTGACCTATAACAGAGTAACTCTAAAATCAATAGGGGTCATCTACTCTGCATATCCAATCATCTTATGAAGTTTCAACATTCTGGATCAAGTGGTTCTCCATTTATTGATCGGAAAAGGTTTTGCATGTTCGGGTCCATGTGACCTTGACCTTGAACAGAGTGACCCCAAAATCTTTTGGGGTCATCTACTCCGCATGACCAATCATCCTATGAAGTTTCAACATTCTAAGTCAAGTCTTCTTCTTCTTCGCATTCACTGCCTACACCGTCACCCCTGATTCAGCAATGAAGGAGGCAGTCTTCTTCAGGTCCTTATCTTGCCATGCACTTTGATTTTCATTGGGGTGCTGTTTGGCCACACACTTTTCCTTTGGTTCTCCAGATGTGGACATCTCTGCAGAATGTGCTCAGCAGTTTGCTTTTCCAGGCCACAGGGGCACATCGGAGAAGAAGACAACTTAAGCTTTGTGCACATGCGGGCATTTAACCTGTTATGTCCTGTGCGAAGCCTAAAGATGATGACTTGTTCCCATCTGTCTAGTAGTTGGTAGGCATCCTTGGTTGGCCTTGGCTTTGTTAGTGCTTTGATCATTGTCACCTCCTGATGAGTAATGGCATTTTGTGGCTGGTTATCTGTAGCTCCAAACTTGGCTAATCTGTCTGCATTCTCATATCCAGGTACACCACAGTGTGCAGGTATCCATTGTAAGGACACAACTCTTGTTTTGCATAGGCTGAACAGTGCCCTGGAGATGGATGTTTGTTTGGAATTTTCCAGTGCTTGCCAATAGTTTGCATTCATTTTTAGAAATGAAACTAAAAATACTGAATTTTACACCTTAGTATGTAATGGTACTGCATGAAATAGGGCATGTGAAATGAATGACATAACCAGCGATTTAAGAAACCTAAAGGCCTGTTTGTTTAGATCAGTGCATATTCAAAGACTGAATTTTGTGATGTCTTATATTCAAAACTGAACCGTGAAGTCATTTAGATAAGAGCACATGCAAGCACTTAGGTCTTCATTTAGACCAGACAATATTCAAGACTTAGCCTCGAGAGGTTAGAATATTCAAGACTGAACCTTGAGGGGTCTTTACTTAGATCAGAGAATATTCAAGACTGAACTTCGAAAGGTCTTTACTTATATCAGAGAATATCAAGACTGAACCTTGAGAGATCTTTATTAAGACCAGACCATATTCAAGACTTAACCTTGAGAGGTTAGAATATTCAAGACTGAACCTTGAGAGGTCTTTATTTAGATCACATACTAGTCAACACTTAACCTGGAGAGGTCAGCATATTCAAGACTTAACCCTGAAAGATCTTTATTTAGATCAGAGAATATTCAAGACTGAACCTTGAGAGGTCTTTATTTAGATCAGACCATATTCAAGACTTGACCTTGAGATGTCAGCATATTCAAGACTGAACCTTGAAAGATCTTTACATGTGTATTTAGATCAGAAAAGTTTCTTTTTTTTTGTTTTATATCTGAGAATATTCAAGACTAAATCTTGAGAGGTCTTTTAGATCCCATCCTAATCAAGACTGAACATCAAGAGGTCTTTATTTTGATCAGAGTGTATCCAAGACTGAACCCAGAAAGGTCTTTCTTCATATTAGACCATATTCAAGACTGAACCTTGAAAGGTCTTCATTTCAATCAGAGTATATCAAAGACTAAACATTGAAGAGTCTTTAAGGTACCTTGAGAGGTCTTTATTTTAATCAGAGTATATCAAAGACTAAACCTTGAACAATCAATTTAGTGGTCTTATAAGCCTATATTTGCCAGTGGCCTTTATCAGTAGTGTAGCTCCCTATCCAGTCAGAAGGCCTTGTCTGCATATGACTTTGAAGTATGGTTTTCTATATCAACTTTAAAACAGGTAAGATTATATGTCCAAATATATATCAAACTACCTTGTCTGACAATTTCAAGAGTCTTCAAGCATGTCCTTGCATCCTTACTTATGCCTGCATATCAATTTGGGGCTAATTATCTGTGTTTATTTAAAAATTATTAAGTATTATTTAGTATTAAATAAAGATACTTTGCACCTTTCTGCCATCTTTCCAGTTCACCCCCCCCCCCCCCAGTCTCTTACCTGATAGAATCCCAGCATGTCAAAGATCTTAGTTGACACATAGATAATGGTACCAGACTGTGTAATGATCAGGAGGGCGTCATCAGTTACCTAAGTGTAAATAAATAAATGTACTAACAAGAGCTGTGCCTTAAAAACATAACCAAACAAACACTCATGATAGACTGTTGGAAGTAACTACAAATGTGAGTAATTTTCAGTCTTAAAAATTCAAGAATGTTGTGATTCCCTGACCTTTGACCTAATGACCCTAAAAGAATAAGGGATCATCCATTGACCACAGACAAACATCCTAGAAGGACTGATGACTGTAGGCTCAAAGCATTTCTCTAGTTAATGATTAATGATAGTTTTCATTAAAATTGTCACTTTGACCTTTGACCTACTGATATCCGAAAAAAAAACAGGGGTCATCTACAGCACACAGGCAAGTATGCCTCAAATTTGACAATCACAGGTTTAAACATTCTCCTGTTACTAACTGGAAATAATTTTCAGCCTGAAGGTCACAATGACCTTGACCTCTTAACTAGTAAATGATCATAAATCGTTTTCATTATCAAAGTCATATGAACTTTGACCTACTGACCCAAAAAAACAACAGGTCATTTACTGACCACAGATTATCATATAAGATCAAAATGTTCTCCATTAGCTGTCAGATTGGAAACCAAAGATCTACTGATTAAATGTCCTCATAACATGTGCAAAACATTATAACACCTTTTCATTGAAAGCAGACATAATTTATCGTTACAAACTCTGTTCTTTCATGTAAGCGTAACAGTGGGTTAAAGTGAAATTACTGCATAGTGAACTGATAACTATGATAAGTTAGAAAACCATGTATCAGAACATGTTACAAAGTAAACAGAAAAGTGACAAATGTATGTTTTAGTTCAAACAATCCCAGACAAATAAAGTAAATGTTCTATTATGTCAGATGAAAATATCAATTTGAGGAATGTTTCTAATATGTAGTATATAAAATAATTTTCCACTTTTTGCTGTTGATTTCAGACCCAGCAATGTTGAAATGAGCCGCGCCATGAGAAAACCAACATAGTGGCTTTGCGACCAGCATGGATCCACCAGCCTGCGCATCCGCGCAGTCTGGTCAGGATCCATGCTGTTCGCTTTCAAAGCCTACTGCAATTAGAGAAACTGTTAGCGAACAGCATGGATCCTGACCAGACTGCATATTAGAAACATAAAACAATATCAGATATAGATATTAGAGTTGATAAAAACTTGCTCAGCAACAAGGGCGTGAAACAGTTTCTGATGTCAAAACCAAGGTCAATGTCATTTACCTAGATATTCAGTTTTAGAAAAAAAAATCACAAAGCTGCCCATTTATACAAAAAAACAAGAGGACCATGATGGTCCTGAATCGCTCACCTCTTCCCACATGACCCAGTTTTGAGTATGAAGTGGTTTTTTCTATTATTTGACATAGTGACCTAGTTTTTGAGCTCATGTGACCCAGTTTTGAACTTGACCTAGATATTATCAAGATAAAAATTCTGACCAATTTTCATGAAGATCCATTGAAAAATATGGTCTCTAGAGAGGTCACAAGGTTTTTCTATTTCAAGACCTACTGACCTAGTTTTTGATCGCAGTTGACCCAGTTTCAAACTTGACCTATATATCATCAAGATAAACATTCAGACCAACTTTCATACAGATCCCATGAAAAATATGACCTTTAGAGAGGTCACAAGGTTTTTCTATTATTTGACCTACTGACCTAGTTTTTGATGGCACGTAACCCACTTTTGAGCTTGACCTAGATATCATCAAGATGAACATTTAGACCAACTTTCATACAGATCCAATGAAAAATATGGCCTCTAGAGAGGTCACAAGGTTTTTCTATTATTTGACCTACTGACCTAGTTTTTGAGCTCATGTGACCCAGTTTTGAACTTGACCTAGATATTATCAAGATAAAAATTCTGACCAATTTTCATGAAGATCCATTGAAAAATATGGTCTCTAGAGAGGTCACAAGGTTTTTCTATTTCAAGACCTACTGACCTAGTTTTTGACCGCACGTGACCCAGTTTCAAACTTGACCTAGATATCATCAAGATGAACATTTAGACCAACTTTCATACAGATCCAATGAAAAATATGGCCTCTAGAGAGGTCACAAGGTTTTTCTATTATTTGACCTACTGACCTAGTTTTTGAGCTCATGTGACCCAGTTTTGAACTTGACCTAGATATCATCAAGGTGAAAATTCTGACCAATTTTCATGAAGATCTTGTGAAATATATGGCCTCTAGAGAGGTCACAAGGTTTTTCTATTTTTAGACCTACTGACCTAGTTTTTGAAGGCACGTGACCCAGTTTCGAACTTGACCTAGATATCATCAAGGTGAACATTCTGACCAATTTTCATGAAGATCTTGTGAAATATATGGCCTCTAGAGAGGTCACAAGGTTTTTCTATTTTTAGACCTACTGACCTTGTTTTTGACGGCAAGTGACCCAGTTTCCAACTTGACCTAGATATCATCAAGATGAACATTCTGACCAACTTTCATAAAGATCCCACAAAAAATGTGACCTCTAGAGTGGTCACAAGCTAAAGTTTACGGACGGACGGACGGACGCACGGATGGACGGACGACGGACGCTGCGTGATCACAAAAGCTCACCTTGTCACTATGTGACAGGTGAGCTAAAAAGTTAATTATATCTGAGATTTGATAGTAAGCAGTGATCGATAATACCACAACCTTGGTGTTTTAAATCGGTTTATTCATATCCACAATTCAGGCCATAAGCTTACTTTTCCCACTTTATACAAATGGTCATACCTCAAACTGCATTTTTAGGTGAAGCTCAAAAGACCCAACAACATTCCATGAGCAAATAAACTTTGCTTTGCTTTTTTAGTCATTTTTTCTGAACAATCTGGTATACACTGTATGCAAGAACAACTGTCTATGCCACATAAAATTCCGAAACAAAAATTCACTTGAGGTGAAGTATCCAAATCTTGTTACTTGAGCCATAAAAGAGAAAATGACTTGACAGTACTTACCTTTTTGAGCCAGTTCAACATACCAACATCTTGAAGACTTGCGTTACATCCCAGTTTCTTCCTCTTTAAGCCTTAAATCAACACAAACTTTTCATTATTATGACAGCTAATAATAGATAGATCCGATTTTTCTGATAAGGAATGCCCCCCTTGGATATTGTTGCTATGTCTCACAAGCTTTCTCCAAAATGGCGGATACACATGATACTGCTATGACGGATTCTCTTTTATAAAGTATCTAAATCTTCTACTCATTACTGTAAAAAGATCAAAAACCTGTTGGATCAAGTGTTAAATGAATCATTTAATAAATATAATTTAGGTTACATTAATTCCGTAAAGAAAAGTGATGAAATGTAGCTGTTAAATGTCGGTGCTAATAAGGTCTTCATAAATATGAAAGTCGTAGAATTTGATAAATTTGTTTATTTTGGGACTGCACAAAATGTTCACAGACTATTGGTATAAAGTATAATATATATAATAAAAAGAAATCATGATACAGTTGCATCCTTGCAAAGAGGAATATATCTATAAATAAATTAAAGTTGAATCTGTTGATTTCACTGCATAATACCTGCGCGTTGTAAATTCTATATGTTCGTGCATGATATGTCTGCTTTTACGCAACCGATATATGATGATTCAAAATTTCTTTCATTTCTATATTTGTGAATAAGTACCAGTATATTATTTAAAAGTGAATTAAAATCATTGTATTTTATTTTAATACATTGTAATTTCCTGGAGACTCGACTGATACTGTTAGCCACAACATCGTTATGTGTGGAAATTCTGCAATATTTGTGTATACCTTCTGAAGGAATGTCACGCGGTTTGAAAAAGTTAAAGTTTGGCAGTATGTATCACGGTTTCCGCCTGCTGCGAACGACAAAAGGAAGCAGATCGATTGTCACATTGGTGTTAATCACAAGTAGTGTGTGCCTGTTATCAGTTGTAATTGATAATAAATGTTTATACTGAAAAGAAGGAGTTACAAATCAGCAGGTGTTAACATTTTTCAATATGCGACACATTTATTCATGTCATTAATTAAATTGTCTTATTATCTGATCAGTCACTGCTACATACTGACATAATTCTTACAAGCTGTACACAATGATATTTATGGACATCTAAGTGGTTATTAAATAAAGAAGCCATACGATCATTTAACACATGTTAATTCTATATTCATTGAGATTTGTATTTTGAGAACAAGAAAGTTAAGAAATACATGTCTTTACATCGTTACGGAATTTTATGCTCATTGCAATATTAAAACACTCGTGCACTCGCACAAACACACTCACAGACATTATTCCGAAATATATACATAGCAAGTTGGAGAAAAGATGCAGAAACACCTTCGTCCGAATGTATGCTGATTCCCATGAAAAAATACATATTTATATCTATAAAAATAGATTATCAGAACATCAACTTATGTTAGTTAGGCGTTATTGTTGTATGGCTCCTCTTGTAACTGGCTACAAGTTTTTTTTTTCTAATTGTGGTAACACAACCAACATCATTTTCATAACAATCTTTCTTCGTTTCAGTTGGTTCACGCACCATCTGCAACATTAAATAAGGCAAGAAACTTGAATAACGCATTCAAAATTACTTCTGATATTCTTAAGGAGAAAAACAAAAAATCCATTCACAGAATATCTAGCTTTTAAATTCTTACACAATCTGTTGAGTGTTGCTGAAACTAATAATGATAACGCATTCGACATTACTTCTGACATTAGGAGAGAAGCAAAAATCAGTTCACAAATATTTAGCATTAAAATTCTTATACAAAATGTGTAGAGAGTGGCCGAAATTTGGAGATCGCTGTTCACATGTATGCTTTATTTGCCTTAAAGAATTTCGTTTTCTCGAGTGAAACATCAAAAGAAAATCCTGTAACACCTGTCCAAGAACAAATTAAACAAGAGGACCATGATGGTCCTGAATCGCTCACCTCTTCCCACATGATCCAGTTTAGAGTATGATGTCGTTATATCTATTATTTGACATAGTGACCTTGTTTTTGAGCTCATGTGACCCAGTTTTGAACTTGACCTAGATATTATAATGATAAAAATTCTGACCAATTTTCATGAAGATCCATTGAAAAATATGGTCTCTAGAGAGGTCACAAGGTTTTTCTATTATTTGACCTATTGACCTAGTTTTTTAAGGCATGTGACCAAGTTTCAAACTTGACCTAGATATCATCAAGGTGAACATTCTGACCAATTTTCATGAAGATCCATTCAAGGGTATGGCCTCTAGAGAGGTCACAAGGTTTTTCTATTTCAAGACCTACTGACCTAGTTTTTGATCGCAGTTGACCCAGTTTCAAACTTGACCTAGATATCATCAAGATAAACATTCAGAACAACTTTCATACAGATCCAATGAAAAATATGGCCTCTAGAGAGGTCACAACGTTTTTTCATTATTTGACCTACTGACCTACTTTTTGATGGCACGTGACCCAGTTTCGAACTTGACTTAGATATCATCAAGGTGAACATTCTGACCAATTTTTATGGAGATTCATTCACAAGTATGGCCTCTAGAGAGGTCACAAGGTTTTTCTATTTTTAGACCTACTGACCTAGTTTTTGACCGCACATGATCCTGTTTCGAATTTGACCTAGATATCATCAAGATGAACATTCAGACCAACTTTCATGAAGATCCATTGAAAAATATGGCCTTTAGAGAGGTCACAAGGTTTTTCTATTATTTGGCCTACTGACCTAGTTTTTGATGGCACGTGACCCACTTTCAAACTTGACCTAGATATCATCAAGATGAACATTCAGACCAACTTTCATACAGATCCCATGGAAAATATGGCCTCTAGTTAGGTCACAAGGTTTTTCTATTATTTGACCTACTGACCTAGTTTTTGATATTTGTGACCCACTTTCAAACTTGACTTAAATATCATCAAGGTGAACATTCTGACAAATTTTCATGAAGATTTCATGAAATATATGGCCTCTAGAGAGGTCACAAGGTTTTTCTATTTTTAGATCTACTGACCTTGTTTTTGACCGCATGTGACCCAGTTTCGAACCTGACCTAGATATCATCAAGATGAACATTCAGACCAACTTTCACACAGATCCCATGAAAAATATGGCCTTTAGAGAGGTCACAAGGTTTTTCTATTATTTGACCTACTGACCTAGTTTTTGAAGGCATGTGACCCAGTTTCGAACTTGACCTAGATATCATCAAGGTGAACGTTCTGACCAATTTTCATGAAGATCTTGTGAAATATATGGCCTCTAGAAAGGTCACAAGGTTTTTCTATTTTTAGACCTACTGACCTAGTTTTTGACGGCACGTGACCCAGTTTCGAACCTGACCTAGATATCATCAAGATGAACATTCAGACCAACTTTCATACAGATCCCATGAAAAATATGGCCTTTAGAGAGGTCACAATGTTTTTCTATTATTTGACCTACTGACCTAGTTTTTGAAGGCATGTGACCCAGTTTCGAACCTGACCTAGATATCATCAAGGTGAACGTTCTGACCAATTTTCATGAAGATCTTGTGAAATATATGGCCTCTAGAGAGGTCACAAGGTTTTTCTATTTTTAGACCTACTGACCTAGTTTTTGATGGCATGTGACCCAGTTTCGAACTTGACCTAGATATCATCAAGGTGAACATTCTGACCAACTTTCATAAAGATTCCATGAAAAATGTGACCTCTAGAGTGGTCACAAGCCAAAGTTTATGGACGCACGCACGGACGGACGACGGACACCGCGCGATCACAAAAGCTCACCTTGTCACTTTGTGACAGGTGAGCTAAAAATAGCTGTAATTTCTTGAAATGATACACTTGATAAATGAACATGCTACATCGGTTTTCGCAATTATTTATTACATGTGGTCACTTCTTTTCTTATTTCTAGATGTCATATTTACATTTTATATGTAAAGCATCTCGAGAACGTAACAGAATGCTGTTTTTATTTAGAACTTTACAGTCTGTAGGTACTTAGTTATGGTAAGCTTGTGAGACACAATGGCGCCTTTGCAACAAAGTCTACAGATCGACGGAAAACGCTTTATCTTATTGGCCAATATTATTGGTTTGATTGACAGATCGGATCCATGCATTATACTAAGTCTAGTAACATTAAAATTCAACCATAAGAAATTGTATTAGAGGTACAAATACCCCCTAAATGGTCAAGGATTTTGCGGGTGAAATACCATCTAATTATATGAAACCTCAGAGTTCTTGGCCTGATGTAGATTATGATGTAGTTCCAGGTAACTTTTTCTTGTTTTATTGGGTTTAACCTCACACTGACACAATTATAGGTCATATGGTGACTTTCTAGCTTATCATGGTGGAGGAAGACCCCAGGTGCCCCTCCATGTATTATTTCATCACCAGCGGGCACCTGGGTAGAACTACCGACCTTCCGCATCCAGGTAACTGACAGCAATATCCACTTACCTAGACTCAGTTCATGGTCTCAGGTAACAAATGTAATATCTGCATCCAGTTAATTGACAGCAATATCCACTTACCTATACTCAGTTCATGGTCTCAGGTAACTAATGTAATATCCGCATCCAGTTAATTGACAGCAATATCCACTTATCTAGACTCAGTTCATGGTCTCAGGTAACTAACGTAATATCCGCATCCAGGTAACTGACAACAATATCCACTTATCTAGACTCAGTTCATGGTCTCAGGTAACTAATGTAATATCCGCATCCAGTTAATTGACAGCAATATCCACTTATCTAGACTCAGTTCATGGTCTCAGGTAACTAATGTAATATCCGCATCCAGGTAACTGACAACAATATCCACTTATCTAGACTCAGTTCATGGTCTCAGGTAACTAACGTAATATCCGCATCCAGGTAACTGACAGCAATATCCACTTACCTAGACTCAGTTCATGGTCTCAGGTAACTAATGTAATATCCGCATCTAGTTAATTGACAGCAATATCCACTTATCTAGACTCAGTTCATGGTCTCAGGTAACTAACGTAATATCCGCATCCAGGTAACTGACAACAATATCCACTTATCTAGACTCAGTTCATGGTCTCAGGTAACTAATGTAATATCCGCATCCAGGTAACTGACAACAATATCCACTTATCTAGACTCAGTTCATGGTCTCAGGTAACTAATGTAATATCCGCATCCAGGTAACTGACAACAATATCCACTTATCTAGACTCAGTTCATGGTCTCAGGTAACTAATGTAATATCCGCATCCAGGTAACTGACAACAATATCCACTTATCTAGACTCAGTTCATGGTCTCAGGTAACTAATGTAATATCCGCATCCAGGTAACTGACAACAATATCCACTTATCTAGACTCAGTTCATGGTCTCAGGTAACTAATGTAATATCCGCATCCAGTTAACTGACAACAATATCCACTTATCTAGACTCAGTTCATGGTCTCAGGTAACTAATGTAATATCCGCATCCAGTTAACTGACAACAATATCCACTTATCTAGACTCAGTTCATGGTCTCAGGTAACTAACGTAATATCCGCATCCAGGTAACTGACAACAATATCCACTTATCTAGACTCAGTTCATGGTCTCAGGTAACTAACGTAATATCCGCATCCAGGTAACTGACAACAATATCCACTTATCTAGACTCAGTTCATGGTCTCAGGTAACTAACGTAATATCCGCATCCAGGTAACTGACAACAATATCCACTTATCTAGACTCAGTTCATGGTCTCAGGTAACTAATGTAATATCCGCATCCAGGTAACTGACAACAATATCCACTTATCTAGACTCAGTTCATGGTCTCAGGTAACTAATGTAATATCGGCATCCAGTTAACTGACAACAATATCCACTTATCTAGACTCAGTTCATGGTCTCAGGTAACTAACGTAATATCCGCATCCAGGTAACTGACAACAATATCCACTTACCTAGACTCAGTTCATGGTCTCAGGTAACTAATGTAATATCCGCATCCAGTTAACTGACAGCAATATCCACTTACCTAGACTCAGTTCATGGTTTCAGGCAACTAATACAATATCTGCATCCTCGTAACTGACAGCAATATTTACTTAACCTAGACTCAGTTCATGGTCTCAGGTAACTAACGTAATATCCGCATCCAGTTAATTGACAGCAATATCCACTTACCTAGACTCAGTTCATGGTTTCAGGTAACTAATGCAATATCCGCATCCAGGTAACTGACAGCAATATTTACTTAACCTAGACACAGTTCATGGTTTCAGGTAACTAATGTAATATCCAGTTCCAGGTAAATGATTGTAATATCTGCTTACCTAGATGCAGTTGTAATATCCGCTTACCTAGATGCAGTTGTAATATCCGCTTACCTAGATGCAGTTGTAATATCCGCTTACCTAGATGCAGTTGTAATATCTGCTTACCTAGATGCAGTTGTAATATCTGCTTACCTAGATGCAGTTGTAATATCCGCTTACCTAGATGCAGTTGTAATATCCACCTACCTAGATGCAGTTGTAATATCTGCTTACCTAGATGCAGTTGTAATATCCACCTACCTAGATGCAGTTGTAATATCCACTTAAGCCCCCCAAAAAAATTCTTTGTTTCCGGTAACATGCTCAAAAAAATTAGGGTAGGTAGGTCGGAATTTTTTTTTTTTTTGGAATTTTTTTTTATTGAGACTTTTCAGAAATTATTTTTATGTCAAAAAATGAATATAAATAAGGGAGTTATGCCTTTAGAGTATCAGTAAGTTGATTTCTAACATCACTGACCAAGTTTAAAGCATAAAAAGTGAAGTTTTGCAACTTTTTGTTAAAAAGTTGAAAAAAATATTCTCCAAGGCCATGAAAACATTTAGGGCCGGGCCAAAAATTTAGGGTAGGTCAGGATACCGGAAACAAACAATTTTTTTTTTACGCCTTACCTAGATGCAGTTGTAATATCCTCTTACCTAGATGCAGTTTCATGTAACTGACTGTAAGTCGAAGTATCGCTGACTTGTCCAGTCTTCGGTGGGCATATTTAATGATGGGAATCTCCTCGGCCAACTGAGTGATCAAACCGTTCAAACGGTCACGGCGTAACTTCTCTCCCACCTTCCTCGATAACCTGAAATAAATATAGAATTTAGCCAGCCAATCATGAGGCAATGTATGCATCAGCTTGTACTGAGGCTTATTCCTTTAGAGAAAGTCTGGGTAAAATTCAAGCTACTCTTTTTCTGAAATAGTGTGCATTTTCATGCGTAATTTGTTTTATGAAGTATTTCACAAAAGAACAATGAAAAGAATCAGTAAGGGGATACTAATGAAGAAATAAATGGAAACCTTTTGCAGGATTTTATTGACACTGTTAATACTGTAGTATTCAGTTACTGTGGTAAACAGATATCTAAGAATTTTAGTCCTTTTCTTACAAAGCTAGTGGCATTATCAATATTAACAAATACAGTATTCACCTTTGACAGTTCTTAAATTCTTAAGAAGAAATCATACCTACTAACATTTTAGACAATGGCTGCTTTCCCCCAAATTCAGGCAATAGTCAAGACTTACTTGACATTGCATGACTTTCCCCAAAATTTGAGAATCAGTCCAGACTTACAAGGCAGTGCATGATTTTCCCCAAAACTTGAGAATCAGTCCAGACTTAAATGGCAGTGCATGATTTTCTCCAAAACTTGAGAATCAGTCCAGACTTAAATGGCAGTGCATGATTTTCTGCAAAATTTGAGAACCAATCCAGACTTAATGGTAGCGCATGATTCTCTCCAAAATTTGAGAACCAGTCCAGACTTAATGGCAGCGCATGATTTTCTCCAAAACTTGAGAATCAGTCCAGACTTACTTGACAACGCATGATTTTCCCAAAAATTGAGAATCAGCCCAGACTTATAATGGCAGCACATGAATTTCTCCAAAACTTGAGAATCAGTCCAGACTTACATGGCAGCGCATGATTTTCTCCAAAACTTGAGAATCAGTCCAGACTTACATGGCAGCGCACGATTTTCTCCAAAACTTGAGAATCAGTCCAGACTTACATGGCAGCGCATGATTTTCTCCAAACCTTGAGAATCAGTCCAGACTTACATGGCAGCACACGATTTTCTCCAAAACTTGAGAATCAGTCCAGACTTACATGGCAGCGCATGAATTTTTGCAAATTCAGGAAACAGCCAAGACTTTCTTGACAAACCATGATTTTCCCCAGAAATTGAGAATCAATACAGACTTATCTGACAAAGCTTTGTTTTCCTGAATTTCAGGGAACAGTCCAGACATACTTGACAAAGCTTTGTTTTCCCCAAATACAGGGAACAGTCCAGACATACATCACAGGGCATGCATTTTTCCCACTTTGGGAAAAAGTCCAGACATATCTGGCACTGCATAGTTTTTCCCAACAAGAGGGTCATGATGACCCTGGATTGCTCACCTGAGTAATATGAGCTACATGTTTCAAAAGCCAAACTGATGCTAAAATATTAAGAAAGTAGGTCAGTAGGTCAAATTATGGTCACTGAAAGTCAGTTTTAAGATCGGTGTGCAAAACTGTACATGTCATCCATATTTCAAGGCTGTATCTTAACAAGAGGGCCATGATGGCCCTATATCGCTCACCTGTAATCATTGCACTTAAGGACAAGTCTTCAAGGTCAAAAGATCATAATAAAAATCAATCAAAAGAATTATGAGAAAATATAGATTAAATTTTCTTAAAGTAACTTTAAAAACAAGATTTGAAAACTTTTTGTAGAGGTCCACTAGGCAATGCTACATGTCAAATATCTAAGCTCTAGGCCTTCTGGTTTATTTTTAGAAAATTTTGAAGATTTTTCTATGTACAATCAAGTAACCCCATGGGGCGGGGTCAATTTGACCCCAGGGGTCATGATTTGAATAAATTTTGTAAAAGTCTACTAGGCAATGCTACATGTCACATATCTAAGATCTAGGCCTTCTGGTTTATTTTTAGGATTTTTTTTAAAGATTTTCCTATGTAAAATCAAGTGGCCCCTAGGGTGGAGTCAATTTTGACCCCGGGGGACATGATTTGAACAAAAATTGAAGAGGTCCATTAGGCAATGCTACAAGTCAAATATCTAGGCTCTAGGCCTTCTGGTTTATTTTTAGAAAATTTTTGAAGATTTTTCTATGTAAAATCAAATGACCCCTGGGGCGGGGTCAATTTTGACCCAGGGGGTCATGATATGAACAAATCTTGTAGAAGTCCAATAGGTAATGCTACATGTGAAATATCTAAGCTCTAGGCCTTCTAGTTTATTTTTAGAAAATTTTTGAAGATTTTCCTATGTAAAATCAAGTGACCCCTAGGGCGGGGTCAATTTTGACCCCCGGGTCATAATTTGAACAACTTTAGTAGAGGTCTAATAGGCAATGCTACATGTCAAATATCTAAGCTCTAGGGCTTCTGGTTTTTGAGAAGAAGATTTTTTAATATATTCCTATGTAAAATCAAGTGACCCCTGGGGTGGGGTCAATTTTGACCCCCGGGGTCATGATTTGAACAAATTTAGTAGAGGTCCACTAGGCAATGCTTCACACCAAATATCTAAGCTCTAGGGCTTCTGGTTTTTGAGAAGAAGATTTTTTAAGTTTTTCCTTTTGGTTGCCATGGCAACCAGAGTTCTGCATGGAATTTAATTCTTTGAACAATTTTGAAAGGGGGCCACCCAAGGATCATTCCTGTGAAGTTTGGTGTAATTCTGCCCAGTGGTTTTCAAGAAGAAGATTTTTTTACAAATTGTTGACGGACGACGGACGACGTACGACAGACATCAAGCGGTCACAATAGCTCACCTTGTCACTTCGTGACAGGTGAGCTAAAAAATACAAGAAAGTAATACAGTAGGTCAAGGTCATAGTTAGGTGACCCTTATCACTTGGGGTCATCAGGTAATTATAATTAAACAGTCTAGGAAATACGATTTGATAATTTTTGAAGTATTTTTTCCTATATAACTCATGTAACAAGTGACCCCCAGGGCGGGGCCTCTTTTCACCCCAGGGGCATAATTTGAACAGTCTTGTTAGAGATCCACTAGGCAATGCTACATACCAAATATCAAAGGCCTAGGCCATGAACTTTCAGACAAGAAGACTTTTAAAATGTTTTCCTACATAAGTCTATGTAAAACTTGGGACCCCCAGGGAAGGGCCTCTTTTCACCCCAGGGAAATAATTTGATTTTTGAACACTTATGGTAGAGAACCACTAGGCAATGCAACGTAACAAATATCAAAAGCCTAGGCCTTGCAGTTTCAGGCAAGAAGATTTTAAAAGTTTTTTCCTATATAAGTCTATGTAAAACTTGGGACCCCCGGGGTGGGGCCTCTTTTAAGTTTAACCCCAGGGTAACAATCTGAACAATCTTGGTAGAGGACCACTAGGCAATGCTACATACCAGATATCAAAGGCCTAGGTCTTGTGTTCTCAGACAAGAAGATTTTTAAAGTTTTTTCCTATATAAGTCTATGTAAAACTTGGGACCCCCAGGGTTGGGCCTCTTTTCACCCAAGGGGCATAATTTGAACAATTTTCATAGAGGACCACTAGATGATGTCACATGCCAAATATCAAGGCTCTATGCCTTGCAGTTTTGGACAAGATTTTTAAAGTTTTTTCCTATATAAGTCTATGTAAAACTTGAGACCCCCGGGGAGGGGCCTATTTTCACCCCAGGGGCATAATTTGAACAATCTTCATAGAGAACCATTAGATGATGTCACATGCCAAATACTGAGGCTCTACGCTGAAGTTGCGGTTTTGGACAAGAAGATTTTTTAAGTTTTTCCTTTCGGTTGCCATGGCAACCAGAGTTCTGTGTGGAATTCATTTCTTTGAACAATTTTGAAAGGCGGCCACCCAAGGATCATTCCTGTGAAGTTTGGTTTAAATCTGCCCATTGGTTTTGAAGAAATTGTTGACGGACACACGACGCACGACATACGACTGACAACGGATATCGAGCGGTCACAAAAGCTCACCATGAGCCTTTGGCTCAGGTGAGCTAAAAATGAACAAACATAAGCAACTTACTTGGAAGCGCATGGTTTTTCTTCAACAACAGCATCATCATCATCATCATCCATTATTTCAACTACATCACTGATCAATTTTGTAAAATTTGTCTGAAAGTACCAAATAATTAAAATTGTGACAAATTGTGACAAATTGTTCGCCAACATATGATGCTACAAAAATAAACATATAAATAAATAAATAGATAAATAAAAATAAACAACAAATTGTCCAAACAATATGTGCTGTTACAAAAATATGTGACAAACTGTCCAATCATGAATCTTGCCGTCATTGCCTAAATTATCTTGCTAAGATGCTGGTAAATTTATAAAGAAGAATATTTGAAAAAATAGTCTTAATGCATGCCAAGAAAAAAAAATTGATTACTAAATGTGGAAAAAGAAATGTTTCAAAGAACTTTAGAAACACGGCAACCTTGAATCTCCTATTATGGAAGAAGTTCCAGAATTTGAAACCACCTGAAATTAATTCTCTGTATTTGTAACCATAATCTTTTCCCGATAAAACTGTCTTGAGAAAAATACCTGTGCTGTTTACAACAAAGAAACAACCTTGACTGACAAAATTAATTGAACTTCTCTGCAAGGTTCTATTAAAGTAATTATGATTATAGAAAATAGTATGACCATCATAGAGTCAAAATCCAGGTATCATTTAGAGCTCCAGATAAGATGTGTATCAGCAAAAATTATGCTTCGAAATAATGGATATACGCATGTCTGATAATTTTAAGCGTAAACAAACGTATAATTACAGAAACGCACGCAATGACTCGTCTGGATGTTTTACGTTACAGAGCAAGGTCGGCATTAATTCTCCCACATTGAACGCACTCAGTGCATACGTAAATCAAATAGCTGGGAATTAATATTGATGGAACGGTAGTGTATTTTAAAGCGGTGTCGATTTAAAATATCAACTTCCAGTGCGGAGTAAACAACAAAAATGTCTCTTTCTAAGAATGTAAAAACTGAACAAACACTCTACCCATTCTTTACACAAACAAAAATGATCCCCAAAACATAGTTAAAGGTGAAATTGAACTGCAAACAAATTCATGGGTGTTACACCCAATAAATATGTTATTATTAAAACTGATTTCTATTTTTTTTCTTTCACATTTACAAATTTTCAGGAGTAAAAATACTCCTAGTCAATTTTAGATTTTACCATTTTACTCATTCACAAAAATTATGATGAGTAAGTACTCATAGGCCCAAAAAAATTATCTGCAGCCCTGATCATCATTTAATATTAAAAAACAAAAAAGATATTCAAAGTCTACAAAAAAAATCCTTATCAGGTACAGGTATGTAAAAATACACCTTAAAATTGGAGGTACCGTCCATGTTGTACCACAGAAAAGTGGTCTCGGTTTTTCCCTACGGCCAATAATAAAAAAGTTTCAAAATTAACAATTTACAGTAACACAAAACGGAAGTAATTAAAAAAAAAATTATTGTAAGTACAAAAAAGAGATCTGCCAAATAAAAACAAGAGCACTGCAATGCAGAGCAATATACACAAAGCAAAGTCATATATGACCTTTGACCCTTAAGTGTGACCTTGACCTTGAAGCGAGTCATCCGGAACATGTGCTCTGCACATCGTTAAAATGTGGTGAACATTTCTGCCAAGTTTCTTTGAAATCCTTCCAGCAGTTCAAGAGTTACAGAGCGGACACGAAACAAACTGACATGACTTTTGACCCCTAAGTGTGACCTTGACCTTGAAGCAAGTCATCTGGAGCATGCGCTCTGCACGTCGTCTTGGTGTGGTGAACATTTGTGTCAAGTTTCTTTGAAATCCTTCAAGGGGTTCAAGAGTTACAGAGCGGACACGAAACAAAGTGATATGACCTTTGACTCCTAAGTGTGACCTTGACCTTGAAGCGAGACATCCAAAACATGCGCTCTGCACATCGATTCGGTGTGGTGAACATTTGTGTAAAGTTTCCTTGAAATCCTTCAAGGGGTTCAAGAGTTACAGAGCCGACACGAAATTGCTAACGGACAGACAGACGGACACCAGCGTCATAACATAATACGTCCCTTCGGGCGTATAAAAAACTGATTTAACAATGCGACAAAACAAAAGGACATGACTGTATATTCTCTATATTGCAATCCATTACTGGGACAAGTTTGATGACAAAAGATATCTTGAACTTTTAAAGTTACTGCAAGATCCTACTTATTTGACTGACAGACTGACCTACTGACAGATGGGCATGAGAGGTGGGGGAGGGGATGGGAGAAGAAAACAATAGGAACCATTCAGCATGACTGATGCTTGGGCAGCAAGATTCGAGGGTTAATACCTCAGATCAAGAATCTATTCTACATGCATAAAAAAGTTACTGATGAGTTAAGTTAAATAACCTTAAAATTCTCACAGTCATGTGTGACCTTAACCTTTGACCAAGGAGTCAAGAGTCCTGCAAATGATACAAGGCCTCTTTATGGTAAATTCTTGAGCCATGTTAATATTTTAATATCATTCCATGCGTTTCAACCTGGGTGTATTTGGTTTATCCAAAACAGAACCGTGATTCAGAATCATCATTCAGTGAGTCTTTCTCTTCATTTAAAAACATTGTGATTCTCATGTTTTGATTTCAAAAAATGGTCACAAACATGAAATATGCAGCGGCTACTGCAGCAACTTTTAATTTCCTTTAGTTCAAGACTTTGATAATTCAATACAATTAGATGCAGTAACTTTGTTGAAATTATTGTAAACTTTCCAGACTTTTCATGGAGCTTTTGAGCTGGATTCATTTCAAATTATCATTCAACTGATCTGCTATCATGTTTCCATTCCATTAACCCTTTCCCTGCTAAATTTCTATAATGAACTTGTCCATCTTTCAATTTGGACAGTACCAATAACTGCTAAAAGGGGTGTTTACCAAAAAGATACTGACTGAATGGCAAACAGTGCATATCTTGATCAGACTGCAAGGATGTGCAGGCTGATCATGATCTGCACTGGTCACAAAGGCTGAATCAATCGTGTCAAGTATGATAAGGGTTAAAATAAACCACTGAAACAGACACAGGATCTGAAATACAGTTCAAGACTGGTAAATTAAATGTGCCCCTGTAGCGGACTAATAGTTTTTCATCAAGTAAAGATTTATCATCCAACATAATGGTTGAAAAGCCAAACAAATTCTTCCCATCAAATGTATAGAAAAGATTGAAAATTTAGACAGACTTGAACAGAAGAACTGCTGAACTCTCTAAAATCCACTGACCAATTTTCATTAAGATTGGGCTAAAAATATGACCTCTAGAATGTTAACAGATAAATTGGTGACAATGGACACAGGATGATCACAATAGCTCACCTTGAGCACTTTGTGCTCAGGTGAGCTAATAATTTTTTTTTAAATCTGCCTTAAAGCTCTGGAATTGATAAAGAAATGGCAAGTGAAGCAAAACCTGAAGTAAAATCCAACATTATTAAACAGAAACAAAAATCTGCAGAATACCCATAAGGTAAGATATATGATCTCGACACTAAGACTAAAGGAACATGACAAATATTTCATAGGATTGGCATATTAACAGATATTTTAGGTAAGAATTAGCAGTTGTGAATCTGACGCAATTTCCTTATTGATTTATTAGAACATTTAAGGACAGAACAAAACTTTCCATTATTTTTGGTTCTCCAATAATTATTGCGTTACATGTATTCTTTTTTCGATTATTCATTTTCTAGAAAAAAAGATATCAAAAATTTGAACTGGTAAGAAAAACAATATGACCAATAAAGAATTCTGGCAAATAAAATATAATTTAACTAATGGCAAGTAAAATTAAACTAATGTAGAAAGCCATGCTTTGTTTACATGAGGAAATGGGCCAGCTGTGGTGACATATAAAGTGGGCTAATATATAAATGGAGGGATACATGTACAATAATTCCAAAATAAAGGATGTAGATAATAAATGTATATACAGTCTAACCCCTCCTAATGGTCACCCCTTCCCAACGGTCAGTCTGTGACGCACGCGTCGATTTGTACTCTATTTTATTACCCGCTTCGGCGGTCACCCCTCATCTGGGTCAGCGGTCAACGATTTTGCCTCCCGGCCACCGTATTTTCCCCTATCAGCGGCCAATCATTTTTATTTTCCAAAATCTCTGGACCGTTTGAGCACAAAGGACACATCCTAAAATATGCACACTTGTTTATTTAGCGACGGATTGTTTATTTCGCGACAGTTTGATAATAACTATAATTATCTGTACTTAAAATTAATGTTCAATAAGAGTGTTTTGCTACAAAAACACAATTTTTATTAATTGACCAATTAAATGTGAATATTTTTATATCAATTTAATTGTTTGTCGAAATGTGAGTCACTTTAATTAATTAATTAAGAGATTAACGAAGGTCGTACATAATTACGGTGCTTGTTTTACAAAGATCAGAAGGTCTTGGTGTGAAAAACAATCCGTACTTTTTATTGTATTTTCTCAAAAGTGTGGTTGGTTTTTGAAATAAGTGAATAAACATGTGAATGTATAAAATACCATTTCTCGCTGTCCATTTGTAAATACTTTCAGAACTATACTACATTTCATAGTGTTATAATTTACTGATTATTATCTCTTAGTGGGAATTCTATGTTAACATTAGGACTATTGGCCAGTTTTTCAACTATTAAGTAAAGACTTAAGCTCCGACTTAAGCCGTGTCGGATATATTTACAACGCTTAAGTCAGCACGTGAATAACTGGGCTCGACAAAAGTTAAACTTTCGATTGGATTTTTCTACTTTGAGCGGTGTCAGCAATGGCTTATCTTTCTATTGTTATTTTAAACCTGGGGCATAGGCGGTTTAAGAAAAGATGGAGGCGGAATATTTAGTTCCAGCATGAAGTTAAAGCAGAAATGTTGAGGAGGGAGGGAGTGATGCGGGACTGAGCAAACCCTTTCGTTATGTAAGACGATTTGGACTTTTGGGTAGATTTCGTTTCAGTAAAGCTAGTATTAGAGATGTTTTACTTTATAAAAAAAACTTAAACCAACGGCGACACCGACGCCGACGTTGGGGCGAGTGCAAAAGCTCTATTTTTGTTCGAAAAGTCGAGCTTAAAATGTAACAGATTCAACTCTTCAATTTTAACTTTTCTAAATTCGCTACGTTTGTACACGTTTCAAAATATACGTGCAAGCATAAATATATAAGTGCATGTAATTAATTATAATTACATGTAACACAAAAATATGTAGTTGACAGATATATGGATATGCACGTCTACATATATATGTCTCTTTTCAATGACATGTGGATTTTGAAATTCAGTGCAGTTTGAATACCTATACTATTAATTTAAATTTACAAATGCATTCCTAATTACAAGTGCATATTGCACGTGTTTTGTACATGGAAGGTGGAACATTTAGGAATAATGAAAACAATTAGACAGTGAGCAAACATAGGAATGCTTGTAGTCTTACCTTGAATTAAATTCACCTTTTCCCAGCAAATATTTTTTTTCATTCATTAGACTGGCGCTAGTGCTTTTATGTTTTAATGGGTCTTTGTATTTTTCTATGATTTCTATGAGAATTTCTTTTTCGAAAGTAGTAAATCACCAAGTAACACGTTTTATATATGTAAAAATACAGCGAAACGGTCCGATGACTGTATCTACATGTTCAAAGTGTGTGACCAAGGCTTATCTAACACATCGAAAATATACCCGCTGAGTATTAGTAAAAATCCGTTAGAAAACAAAGTTGTGCGATGGCTTAACTAATACAGTAAAATTCCTACTTACGACCACGCCGAAATTACGACCGCACCGCTAATACGACCGATTTTGCAAAGAACGGAATATTTCCTTCTTAAAACCAATGGTCATTTGTCCGAAAATGCAACCAGACCGCTAATCCACTAATGCGACCACCAATTTCAGAACTGTTTGATTTTTTCACACTTAATTAATCACCGCAATTACGACCACTCAAATTTTTCTGTATGTTACCGCGAATCGCCACGGGAATTAACACGTGCGACATCGTGTTAACACGTTAAGCGTGTACATTGTGTATTTATCCGTTAATTGCTAACAAGTCTTTTAAACCTGATCAAAACAACGTATCAAACTGTTTGATTGTCTGAAATTGTTATTTAAAGATGTTTGGTGTTTTACATCGCTATTTTAACATAAGAAATTGTTGAAATAATTAATTTGTTTGTAATTAGACGAATGCCCGCTGATCGAATTGACTGGATTAAAACGGATTTAATTAGATCTAAACGGTGTTTGTTGGTTATTATTAATGTAAATACGTTTGGGATTTCAGCAGAGAATGAAGTTTGAAAAGGTTTGATATTGTTGTAATTGTCTTTAATTTAACAAAATTCAAATCATTATCAGTTAAGTGTGTCCTTAATTAATACACAGTTTGATCCGTAATTCTTTAATTAACACAGTGATCAGGTATTTAAAGCTAATGAAATGCTTATCTTTATCAGTCTTCTTTAGTATCTGATACTAACATAGCCATGGAAAAACGAAAACCGAAAGAATTAAGTTTGAAAGAAAAAGTTGAACTACATCTAAATTGAACACTGTGTTTGCCATTATTGCATCTTGATTGTATTCCAATGTGTTATTATCTGCCAGACCTTCCCCGTATAGCCTTGTCCACTAATCAGACCAGACCGCTAATAAGAGCAGACCGCTAATAAGACCAGTTTTACAAAGAACCATGGGTGGTCTTAATAGCGGAATTCTACTGTACTGGTTTGAGCCTTTCTTACGTAGTGCTAGAGTTGAAAAACTGGCCATATGTCTTCTTAACGGAAGTGTATGACTTTGGATGAGCGTGTGGAGTGTCTCAAGTTACTTGAATCAGGAAAAAGTTCATGTGTAGTAGCTAGTGAATTAGGTGTAGGACGCACTCAGGTTCAGAACGTTTTGAAACGGAAACGTGAAATTCTAGATGAATACAAAAGTAATGGAAACTTAGATGTGAAACGTCCTAGGAGAGATATGGAGTTTGGTGATGTGAATGATCTAGTGTATCGCTGGTTTTTAGATGCTACAGCTCGGTTAGTGAATGTGTCCGGTTCCATTCATTCAGGAGAAAGCCAGGACGTTTGCTTGGACCCCAGATTTTAAGGGACATAACGATTCTTCAGGCGATCTATTGGATTAATTCATCTTGCCGGAAGAAGTTCAGGCTGAGACAATATAGAAGTGTTTTGCCAAGTGTGGTTTCTTTGAGTCAAACATCAATGGAGTTAATTGTGATAGTGTCAGTGGTGATAGTGATGAGTTTGACATTGATAAGATTGATGACGACTATCCATTGGCTGTATTGAAAATGTCAACAGAACTGTTTGGATGTGATTTCAGGTATTTGCTTGAGATAGATGGCAAATTCACAACATGCGACACTAACTTAGACAACTGGGACAGACCAGCCAGTGAAATTCTTAAGAACCTGAATGAAAATGAATGTGAAGAATGTGACAGTGACAAAGAGGAAAATGTTGAACAACACCAACCTAGTACGACTATTTCTACTAAGTGAATTTTCGCAGTTTCTTGAGAAAATGAGGGAATATGCATTAAATAGGAACCAGCCATCATTACTAGATAGAGTCATGGCCTTTGAGGACTTTTTTACTGGACATAAGGTTGAGGTGTCCGAGAAGCAAACTAAAATCAGTGACTTTTTTAAAGTTTGAAATGTAAATGGTAAACTGAAATACAAATGTACAAAGACAACAAAATAGGAAAACAGAACAGAAAAACAAACAAGAGCTGTCCGTAAGACAGCCAAGCTGGACTATTCGAAATATTGTCCCAGAAGCAGGAAAATATTACCCAAAATGTTAAATATCAAAAGAGTTTTAAGTTCAAAAGGGGACATAATTTGACCAAAATGCATATCAGAGTTATGGGACTTGATGCTATCAACTAGTTTTATAACCCCGAAGGCACATGTGAAGTTTCAATTCAATATCTGCATTAGCTTTGAAGATAGTAACTTGCATGTAAAACTTTAACCAGGATTTTCTTAGTCCAAAAGGGGGCATAATATGCCCAAAATACATGTCAGAGTTATGGAACTTGACCCAGTGAGGTTGGTAATTGATCTAGAAAAAGAAAAATTAAGTTTTAAATCTATATGCCTTTTGGTAATAGCTGTATGTACTTGCATGCAAAACTTTAACCAGGATTTTTTAAGTCCAAAAGGGGGCATAATTTGGCTAAAATGCAGGTCGGAGTTATGGGACCTGATGCTATCAACTAGTTTTATAACCCCGAAGACAGATATTAAGTTTCAATTAAATATCTGCATTAGTTTTGGAGATAGTAAATTGCATGTAAAACTTTAACCAGAATTTTCCAAATCCAAAAGGGGGCATAACTTGCTCAAAATACATGTCAGAGTTATGGACCTTGACCCAGTGAGGTTGGTAATTGACCTAGAAAAAGAAAAAGTAAGTTTCAAAGCTATATGCCTTTAAATGATAGCTGTTGCATGCCAAAACTTAACCAAGGTGTGATGGCGACGGCGATGGCGACGCCAGGGTGAGCAGAATAGCTAGACTATAATTCTTTTCTTTGAACAGTCAAACTAAAAATCAATGAACTCATTTAAAGAAAAAAGTTTACTGATAATATGCAAATTAATCAAGTGCACATGACATAGGCCTATTAAAATAATATTTGATAATCTTGTATTATTTTGCAACTTAATTATGCTTTTTCATGTTTGTATATATGCAATAAACTTATGAAAATGTTTTTTTATTATTTCTGAAATCTTATCTAAATTTGATGATGATGATGATGATGATGATTGATCTTGAAATCCAGCCACTGCTGTTGACCCCCCTGATCAGAGGTCACCCCTCTCGAGCAGCAAAGTTGGCTGTTTCCCTTGGCTGGCTGCTGAAGAGGGGTGGGTTAGGCTGTATGACATATTTATTCCTGAATGTTTATTACCGGACCCCTACCAGCAAATCCTAACCTTAGAAAGATCTTTTAATGTTGGGCAAATCAACACTTCACAGGTTTATCCAACTGTGAGTGTAAATCATAATATAAATTATTCAGTTGTCCAATCACATAGATGTATTGCTAGGAACCTTGGTCAGATAAACATTTTTTATTTGCGTTATCAAAATTAATAATTTTCATTATCAAGATGTAAGCATTGATATTATTAACAAAAGACTTGCTGGTCAGTATTCAAAACTATTGCCCACTGTTCCAAGGACACACAGCAAACAGTTTTGACTCTTGACAAGCAAACCATTCAACAAGTCTTTTATTACATGACATCAGAAATTAATTTTCACTGTTCTATTTTTAACTGTGACCTTGACCTTAGACCTACTGACCTAAAAATCAATAGGGGTCATCTGCTGGTCATGAGCAACCTCCCTATCAACTTTCATGATCCTAGGCCCAAGCGTTCTTGAGTAATCATCCGGAAACTGTTTAACTGTTCTGGGTCAATGTGACCTTGACCTTTGACCAACTGACCTCATAATCAATAGGCATCATCTGCTGGTCATGACCAACCTTCCTATCAACTTTCAAGATCCTAGGCCCAAGCGTTCTCAAGTTATCATCCGGAAATCGTTTAACTGTTTCTGGACCTTGACCTTGGACCTACTGACCTCAAAATCAATAGGGGTCATTTGCTGGTCATGACCAACTTCCCTATCAACTTTCATGATCTTAGGCCACAACGTTCTTGAGTTATCCTCTGGAAACCAATTGGTCTACAGACCGACCGACAAACATCTGCAAAGTAATATACACCTCCTTCTTCGAAGTGGGCAAAAAAATATATGGCCAGACAGAGAATTCGAACCTACAACCCTGAGATTGGTAGCTGAATGCTTTGTCTGCACAGCTATGTCTGCACATGTGACATGATAATGTTAAGAAGTGTATTATGTTTTTTTTTATACTTATATCGTTATTTAGGTCTGTCAGACAGCGAAAATTAATTTAAGGAAACATAAGGAATATTTTTGAGTGCCAGGTCAATTATTACAGACAATACTGTAAATATAAGGACTGTATGCTATTTTTTGTGCTTTTTGTATAAAGAACAACTTCTTGCAAATCATCCAAGAATCGCTAGCACTAAACACACACAAAAAAGTATTTAACTCATAATTAATTTATAGAAATAGACAGAATACTCATGACAGCCAGTTATAAGCACTTACCCAAAATAATGCCTAAAATTTTACATTTGGCTTAAAAGGATCTTAACCTAAAAGTAACTCAACCCTTTTTTTTCAAAAATGGCAAAATAAATCCTACATGTAACAAGTTATTAACAAAACTCAAAAATATCAATTTACAAGATAAATTGTACGAAACAAAATCTATTACCTGAAATTGGTCGTTATCCAATAATACTTCTGTAAAATACCTAAAATATTATATGCGGTGATATTGAACTATTTGCCATTTTTACACTGTATTAACCGCTTTTACAATAACTGACCCATTTCTATAAACAAAGGGGTTCAAATTCAAGTTGTTAAACCTAGCATATCATAGCTTTATCAGTATAACAAACCTTGACTTACTTTATGTAATTATTCAGTATTACATAGCTACTGACCCTTATTAATTTACGGGCTTTCAGTAACAATCATGTAATACAAGGCCACTAGTAAATTACTGTTATTGTATTTCTTTAACTATTAATAAACGGATCACAAATATGACGAAAAAGTTGTGAAAACTTGTTTCAACATTGCTAAAAAACTAAATTATAGTTCACAAAAGAAAATAATTACATAGAAGCCTTAAATTACATTCTCTTTTTGTTCAGTACAACATGAACGTGGAACATTAGTCGAAATGAGCCGCACCATGAGAAAACCAACATAGTGGGTTTGCGACCAGCATGGATCCAGACCAGCCTGCGCATCTGCGCAGTCTGGTCAGGATCCATGCTGTTCACTTTTAAAGCCTATTGGAATTGGAGAAACTGTTAACGAACAGCATGGATCCTGACCAGACTGCGCGACTTGCTGGTCGCAAACCCACTATGTTGGTTTTCTCATGGCACGGCTCAATTATGTGTAATTAGTAAGGATGGGACTGAATCTTAGACTTCAATTCAATATTCTTTTTTTTTTTTATATATCCGTAAACAACAGTTACTGTCCAACTCATAACCTAATTATATTTCAGTCACAGATTGGGACTAGGTAAACAAGAACTGTTGGAGGTCAGCCATTCTTGTCATGAAAACAGGTATAATAACTAGAGCTATCACTAAAGGTGATGAATGTACCCTCCCCCCCCCCCACCCGGCATGCACTGACACAGTACATTGCAATTTGACGCACACAAGATTGCATAATTGTGTGGACTGTATGTATATAGACTGTATGTATACAGTATAGTAACAAAAAACAAAGTCACATAACTATGCAGAATATTTATCTAAAAGAACGTAACATGCACCGTGCACAACTAGGGTTGGTACTGATCACTTGTGTGAAGTTTCATTAAATTGTGTGCAAGGGTTCGGAAGATTAGGCACGCACAAGATTGCATATGCAGACTGTATGTACAAAGTATGTTAACAAGAAACAAAGTCCCATAACTCTGCAATTTTTGTTGTTGAAAGAACCTAACATGCCCCATGCACAACTACTGTTGTTACTGATCACTTGTGTGAAGTTTCAGTAAATTGTGTCAAGGGGATGAGGAGAGATGGTGCGCACAAGATTGTGTCTATGTATATAGTATAGTAACAAAAAACAAAGTCCCGTAACTCTGCAATTTTTTTTTCTGAAAGAACCTAAAATGCATCATGCACAACTACTGTTGTTACTGATCACTTGTGTGAAGTTTCATTAAATTGTGTCAAGGGGATGAAGAGAGATGGTGTGCACAAGATTGTGTCTACGGACAGACAGACAGACAGACGGACAGATAGACAGACAACCTGTAACCAGTATACCCCCCCTTACAACTTTGTTGTCGGGGGGTACAATAAACACATTGACTTTAACTGGTACAGAAGTGGCAATAATTCTGAGTCATAGAACTTTTCACTATGTTTTATTATTTTTTATGAAATTTCGTAATTATTTCCCTTTAATATGGAAGTATTCAAATAGTGGACTATTGCTTTTGATTTCAATATAATTTCTAAATCTATATTTGCATTTGATAGGTATTGGAATATTTCAACAATCTGAACCAACAGGCAAGTTTTAAAACAGTGTGTAGCTTCGAGTTTATTTATTTCCTATCTATCCTAGTATGCGGAACCAATGCCATTAAAGGGAGGTAATAAGAATTTTACAAACTTGCAGTTTTAAAGAATTCTGGCTAAACATATATTTGTTTATGTACATATTTAGGGTAGACATTACAAATCTGATATCACACGCCAAATAAGCAAGGCTCTAGCTTTTATTGATTAAGAGAAGAAGATTTTCTTATATAAAAGCCTAAGTAAGTACTGTACATGTCAGATACAGCGTAATAATCCATTCAGTGGTTTTGTAGGAGATGTTGTTTAAAAAAATCATTGAGTAAAAGTGACCACGTCCTCTGGTGGCCATATTTTTTGATGAATTAGAAAAATTTGAACAATATTTGTAGAAGGTCACATAAGGACAATTGTGTGAAATTATTTCACAAGCAGCTAACGCCTGACGGCATTTTGGCCGGGTTTTCCGAATTAGGTGATAATGAGTTAAAGTTCTAATAAAGGCATACAATAAACAACCCCCAAATTTAAATAAGCACTATTGAAGGAAAAAGGGAAAACAAGAGGGCCATGATGGCCCTAAATCGCTCACCTGTTATCATTGCATTTGAGGACAAGAAGGTCCTCAGAAAAAATATCTAAGTCCAAAGGAACAACAAAGGAAAGAAATTTAACCAGAAAGAAAAAAAAAATCAAATCATAAATGAAGTTGCTATTGTGCAGACAAGGTCAAAATAGCTAATTTTGGCCATTTCAGGGGCCATAACTCTGGAACCCATTAAGGGATCTGGCCGGTTCAACAAAGGAACTGAGATCTTAACGGCAGCACAAGTTTTGTGCAAGTTTGATTAAATTCAAATCATAAATGAAGCTGCTATTGTGCAGACAAGGTCGAAATAGCTAATTCTGGCCCTTTCAGGGGCCATAACTCTGGAATCCATTAACCCTTTACTCCATATACATTTAGCCTAATTAGGCTTATCATATCCATACAGCTTTACTGATAATCAGTACACTATCTCCATACAGGCTATTGGGGAAAAATGCAGAATTTATACCTGTGTTATTCAATTCCATATTACTATATTTAATATTGTTTTAAACACTTAGTAACCAACATAAAGTTTTTTCACAATTAAATTTTCTTTCTAATGGTACATTTTACATAAAAGTGTGATAAATATTTCTTGACATACAAAGCTTTAAACCCATTAGTTTACTTTTCTATAATAATTTTAGCTACTTTTCTATTGATGGTACTTATTTATTTCTGCATTTTTCCCCTGGTATATTAGTTACATAATGTTTTTATAAGAATAATTGATCAAAAGCAATTTTATCAGCTTATAAAAACACTTATCAGTAAAATTTCTGTATAGGATAGACAACGAGTGCCGTTGTCTACGGGATATATACAACGAGCAAAGCGAGTTGTATATATCCCGTAGACAACGGCACGAGTTGTCTATCCGACTTAGACCACGTGACATAAAAACTGCAATTATTGAAAACTCTCCCACGCGTTCTATAGAAATAAGGATTAACGTGTTTTTATAAGAGTAATATCATCTTTGTACCATTAGCGCTTAATTGTCAGCGGGACACATGAAAGAATGCAGGTGTATAAATTCAGTTTTACTCAAATACCGGATTTACTAAGATTTAACGTTCATTAACACTTTGAGTCATTTATTTGCAATCACAAAATTAATGCTAAACAGTTAAATATGGATTTCTCAAAAATACTCAAAATTGGACTGTATGCTGAACAATTAGTTTTTGTGAGGAGTTTGCATGTAGGTGAAACACGATGACAGATACGTTGATTCGTTGATTCAAGAAGATAACCAGGTTATTTATTTATTTATTTAGTTAATTAGTTATTTTTTTATTTGTTTACTTTATCAGGATATAGTTAGTGCGTAGATGCTCGTAGGACTACGAATACCTTTTACTATATCGTGCTCTTCTTGTAAGAATGATGTAGTTGTTTTACTTCCTAACTGGGCCAAGTTGTTCGAAACTTTAACGGGCTGTAATTTAGTTTAGTTTATTTTATACTAATTTGTTTTAGCTCGATTGTGATGAAAGCTTTAACTGTTTAAGCTTATTGTAACCACTCTCGAGTCCGTTTCCTATGAAAACTAGTACCGGGGTCATATGAGAAGTCATTGTCGTGACCCCAATGATGCTCGAACCCACGACCACTGCATTAAGCTGTTAAACTAACCGCCTGTTAAATTTCTATTCAAGATACTAGTCTTGGTGGGTGGGAAACACTAGTATGATGTTTTAATTTTACTGTAAAGATGGTTTAGTGTTTATAATCCTTAACAAGTACATTTGATTTTCTAAGTTTTCTTAACTGTCGAAATCTACTGATAAAGTTAATCGACCGTTAACTCAATCGCCTGTTAAAGTTTCGAACAACTGAATCCAGTTGATTGCAAATGTGAGGATCGTGCTGACATGTCTTTTTTATAACAAGTGAACATAAAAAGTTACAACTGTTGGAAACGTTTCAGTGAATGTGTAAATTACATTTTTACCCAGTTGGTTCAACACTACAAATATGTAGTTTATTGTAATTCAATTTTATTGATATCTAATAACATGGGGTCATTTTTACGATATTAATATTTAGACGTTGTCAACTGAATTTACCTCCATGTCAGTCTTATTTTTTATCCCATTGATAACTGGTGAGAATATTGCAAGGTCATTTAACTCCGACGTTAGGCTGTATTGTTAGATGGTAAATTGACACGAAATTCACGCGTTTTTTGCCCAAGTTTCCCCCGATATATATACAACGCTACTGTTGTATATGAAATATAGACGGGTACAAGTCTGCTTTGCGATTGGCTATTTACGGATTATCGTGGTCTAATAATTGGATTAACATCAAAGTTGCCTACAATTATCCATAGCACACGCCAATTATCCAAAGATCACCCCAATCAACTATACCCCACACTGATAGGTAATATACAGACATATGTCATAAAATTCCTTAGTGCAGCAGGTAATTAGCTGTTAATTTGTCTTCAGGGTAAATCAGACCAATATGTATTTGCAACAGTTACTTTTTTAATCCATCATAAAGTGTATATTTTTTATATAAATCCATTGAAAAAAAAAAGTTCCGCTTTCTAAATCACCTGGGAAATGCAGAAACCTAAAAAAAAATTACAGTACTATTTTTAGCTTGCACAAATTCACAATTTGTACAAATAAGTACTATACAAATTCATAATTTGTAAAGATAAACTTGGGGGTATAATTAGCCTTGATCAGGCTAATTTTAGCTCAAGATGAAACTTTCCTCACAATAATTTTCCATAAATACACTACCTGAGTCCTCATTTCAGGTTTAAATTACCATTAAAAATCAAATATAAACCATATATTTTTTTGACAGATATCATTTGTACATGGTTTAAACTTTACAAAAATGCTTTTGTGGGATTCCTTGATGTTGTACTTTATTCATAATTTGCTTTTAAACTTGAAGGCCTCAAAAAGAGTATCTATCAGGGAATGGATAGAGGTGGTAAAAAGGGTATCTATCAGGGAATGGATAGAGGTGGTAAAAAGCGTATCTATGGAGTAAAGGGTTAATTAAGGAATCTAGCCAGTTCAAGAAAGGAACCAAGATCTTATAGTGCTGCAAGTTGTGTGCAAGTTTGGTTAAAATCAAATCATAAACTAGAAAATGCTTTTGTAAAAAAGTGCATGTCTCCCCCAATGCAAAGTCCTATAGGCAAGAAGTCAATAGGGGTCAGGAGCGAAAGTCAAAGAGACACTGATGGTTGGCTGCAATAGGGATCATCTACTTGGCATGTCCAGTCATCCCGCTAAATTTCAACACTCTTGGCCTAGTGGTTCATAAGTCACTGTTCAGGCTTCTGTGACCTTGACCTTTGAACAAGTGACCTCAAAATAAATAGGGGTCATCTACTCTGCATGTCCAATCATCCTATTAAGTTTCAACATTGTAGGTCAAGTTGTTCTCAAGTTATTTCCAAAAAATGACTTTACATGAACAGGCCACTGTGACATTGACTTTTAATAGACTGACCCCAAAATCAATAGGGGTCATCTACTCTGCATGTTCAATCATCTTATGAAGTTTCAACATTCTGGGTCAAGTGGTTCTCAAGTTATTGATTGGAACTGGTTATCAATGTTCAGGCCCCTGTGACCTTGACCTTTAACGGAGTGACCCCAAAATCAATAGGGGTCATTTACTCTGCATGAACAATCATACTATGAAGTTTCAACATTCTGGGTCGAGAGGTTCTCAAGTTATTGATTGGAAATGGTTTTCCATGTTCAGGCCCCTGTGGCCTTGACCTTTAACAGAGTGACCCTAAAATCGTTAGGGATCATCTACCCTGCATGACCAATCATCCTATGAAGTTTCATCATTCTGGGTCAAGTGGTTCTCAAGTTACTGACCGAAAATGGTTTTCAATGTTCAGGCCCCTGTGACCTTGACCTTTCACAGAGTGACCCCAAAATCGTTAGAGGTCATCTACTCTGCATGACCAATCATCCTATTAAGTTTCAACATTCTGGGTCAAGTGGTTCTCAAGTTACTGACCGGAAATGGTTTTCAATGTTCAGGCCCCTGTGACCTTGACCTTTAATGGAGTGACCCCAAAATCGATAGGGGTCATCTACTTTGCATGTACAATCATCCTATGAAGTTTCAACATTCTGGGTCAAGTGGTTCTCAAGTTATTGATCGGAAATGGTTTTCCATGTTCAGGCCCCTGTGACCTTGACCTTTGATGGAGTGACCCCAAAATCAATAGGGGTCATCTACTCTTCATGACCAATCATCCTATGAAGTTTCAACATTCTGGGTCAAGTGGTTCTCTAGTTATTGATCGGAAATGGTTTTCAATGTTCAGGCCCCTGTGACCTTGACCTTTGACGAAGTGACCCAAAAAACAATAGGGGTCGTCTACTCCAGCAGCCCTACAACCCTATGAAGTTTGAAGGTTCTAGGTCAAATGGTTCTCCAGTTATTGCTCGGAAATGAAGTGTGACGTACGGACGGACAGAAGGACGGACGGACGGACAGACAGGGCAAAAACAATATGTCTCCTAGGGGAGACATAATGAAGCTGCTATTGTGCAGACAAGGTCAAAATAGCTAATTTTGGCCCTTTCAGGGGCCATAACTCTGGAACCCATTATGGGATCTGGCCGGTTCAAGGAAGGAACCGAGATCTTATGGTGAAACAAGTTTTGTGCAAGTCTGATTAAATTCCAATCAAAAAAGAAACTGCTATTGTGCAGACTAGGTCAAAATAGCTAATTTTGGCCATTTCAGGGGCCATCACTCTGGAACCCATAATGGAATCTGGCCAGTTCAAGAAAGGAACCAAGATCTTATGGTGATACAAGTTGTGTGCAAGTTTGGTTAAAATCAAATCATAAATGAAGCTGCTATTGTGCAGACAAGGTCAAAATAGCTAATTCTGACCCTTTCAGGGGCTATAACTCTGGAATCCATATAGGAATCTGGCCAGTTCAAAAAAGGAACCAAGATCTTATGGTGATACAAGTTGTGTGCAAGTTTGGTAAAAATCAAATCTTAAATAAAGCTGCTATTGTGCAGACAAGGTCAAAATAGCTAATTTTGGCCCTTTTAGGGGCCATTATTATAAAAATCTGGAACCCATAATGGGATCTGGCCAGTTCAACAAAGGAACCAAGATCTTATGGTGATACAAGTTTAGTGCAAATTTGGTTAAAATAAAATCATAAATGAAACCACTATCGTGCAGACAAGAAATTGTTGACAGACGCACGGACTGACGACGGACAAAGGGTGACCACAAAAGCTCACCTTGTCACTATAATTATGCCAGATTCCTGGCAGTTCTTGGCATTATGTATTATAGTTTATTATGTCATAATGTAGCTAGTACTGCAGTGATGTCACTCAAGTGTACACTGACAAGAATTTGTTCCTTAGTAAGGAAAAATAGTAATACCTATCCCTGGCATATGATTGGACATTTGTAGACTTTACCTGCTAGACGAGAATATATTTGTTGTATCTTGTCTGATCATCCATACAGTTAGGCAAACTAATCCAAATCCCTACTATATGAAACCCTTATATATTTTCTTTTCATTTATTACAGTGGAAATCAGTTTCAAAGAAAGTCAAAAGCATAAAAAATGAGAAAAAAAGTCGAAAGAATTAAATTATTAGATTCTAATCATCACTAATCTAAAAGTCTCCTCTAGACCATAATTATGTTTTGTACCCAAGAGTTCCTGATAAGTACATTTTGGTGTTTTTTGTCTTTATTTTCTTGACATGGTTAATAGAAACACCAAATTTATAAACAACATACAGCAAGTCTTAGAAAGCCCTGTTGGTTTGATTTTCTTGTTTTGTTCCATTTAAAGGTTTCATTTGATTACTGTTGGAAAATGACAAAGTTTTGTTCTACATTAATGACAGCTGTTGGCAAAGTAATATACAGCGCCTGATTGTTAAGAAAACTTGCAATTACTGTATACCTACACCTTCCCTAATATAGGGAATACCAGAATTACGGGAGTGTTGTGATTGTGAAAATAAGTTCAATAAAAGTTGGATATATAGATTATATTTACTCATGAAATTTAAAAGCCTATAATCATACTAACCCCTCTCCCTAGTCCCTATTAAGTTTTGCAAAACAAAAAGCCCCTAGCCTTCTGCCACAATATCCTACAAACTAAATATTCCAACAACAGCTCTGCCTAATGGGGCATACTAGTAATCCATCTGTTGGCAAGCAGAATAGAGCAAGGTAGTTAAAAAGGGGCATTTAAAACAACAATCACTTTGGATTTGTGTGTGTGTGTGTGTGGAGGGGGGGGGGGGGTGATGTGCACTGCAGATGGAGGATAAGTTAATAATAAAGTATCGAGAAACTTACAAAACAGTAAACAAGAGGGCCATGATGGCCCTATATCGCTCACCTGTTATCATTGCACTTGAGGACAAGAAGGTCCTCAGAAAAATATCTAAGTCCAAAGGACAGGAACAACAAAGGAAGAAATTTAACCAAAAAGAAAAAAAAATTCTTAAAAGGTACAGATATGTCAAAATACACCTAAAAATTGGAGGTACCATCCATGTTGTACCACAGAAAAGTGGTCTCGGTTTTTCCCTATGGCCAATAATAAAAAAGTTACTCAAAATAAGCTATTTATAGTAACGTAAAAGGGAAGAAATTAAAAAGAAAATTATTGTAAGTGAACAAAAAAAAAGGATCTGCCAAATAAATCTGTTGACATAAATGAAATTTCAGATCAGTATCTTCATTAGTGATGGAGATATGCCCATTTCAATTTGAAATAAAGGGAGGTAATCTGACATAAAGTCAGTCCATAGTTATCTACCCTGATTTGCTCAGTCCAACTTATTTCAAATAAGTCCTATAAGTACTTACTGATATAAATCCATTTTGATTACGATCAGGAGCCATAACTCTGAAACCTATTATGGTGATACAAGTTGTGTGCAAGTTTGGTAAAAATCAAATCATAAATAAAGCTGCTATTGTGCAGACAAGGTCAAAATAGCTAATTTTGGCCCTTTCAGGGGCCATAACTCTGGAACCCATAATGAGATCTGGCCAGTTCAAGAAAGGAACCAAGACCTTATGGTGATACAAGTTGTGTGCAAGTTCGGTTAAAATAAAATCATAAATGAAACCACTATCGTGCAGACAAGAAATTGTTGACGGACGCACGCACTCGCGCACGGACGACAGACGAAGGGTGATCACAAAAGCTCACCTTGTCACTATGTGACAGGTGAGCTAAAAACAAGAAGCTGCATTCAATAAACGTTTGATGCCCTTGGTGGCATCCTTGTCGATACAAAGCAACCTAAGTCCAAAATGAGGTCAAGGTCAAACTGAGGTCAGGTGATGTGTGAAGATGAGGAATGGTCACAGGTTACATCTGCATTAGTATCAAGTCATTCTAGTAAGGGGTATTGATGCTAGACGAAACGGTCCCATTTGGTTAACCAAAGGATGGCCCATATAAAGCAACCTAAGTGCAAAATGAGGTCAAGGTCAAACTGAGGTCAGGTGATGTCTGAAGGTGAGGAATGGTCACAGGTTACATCTGCATTAGTATCAAGTCATTCTAGTAAGGGGTATTGATGCTAGACGAAACGGTCCCATTTGGTTAACCAAGAGATGACCCATATAAAGCAACCTAAGTCCAAAATGAGGTCAAGGTCAAACTGAGGTCAGGTGATGTGTGAAGATGAGGAATGGTCACAGGTTACATCTGCATTAGTATCAAGTCATTCTAGTAAGGGGTATTGATGCTAGACGAAATGGTCCCATTTAGTTAACCTCGACAAACGAACGAATGACAACGGACGAAGACAATCACTAAGCCTCGCAAAATAGATGTGGGCAATAAAAACTGAAAGTAAATAATGTACTTGGTATGGGAGGTATACTGTGCTGACTTGTGAGTCATTGCATAAATCATAGGGTTTTCCTCAGTTCAAGTGGGTTATTATGCTGACGAAACGAATGGTTTTCCATGTTCAGGTCCCTGTGACCTTGACCTTTAATAGAGTGACCCCAAAATCAATAGGGGTCATCTACTCTGCATGTCCAATAATCCTATGAAGTTGCAACATTCTGGGTCAAGTGGTTCTCAAGTTACTGACTGGAAATGGTTTTCCATGTTCAGGCCCCTGTGACCTTGACCTTTAATAGAGTGACCCCAACATCATTAGGTTTCATCTACTCTGCATGATCAGTCATCCTATGAAGTTTCAACATTCTAGATCAAGTGGTTTTTAAGTTATTGATCGGAAATGGTTTTCCATGTTCAGGCCCCCGTGACCTTGACCTTTGAAGGAGTGACCCAAAAAACAATAGTGGTCGTCTACTCCATAACTCCATAAGCCCTGCCATCCTATTAAGTTTGAAGGTTCTTGGTCAAATGGTTCTCCATTTATTGATTGGGAATGGTTTTCCATGCTCAGGCCACTGTGACCTTGACCTTTGACAAAGTTACCCCAAAAACAATTGGGGTCATCTACTCCATAACCCTGCCACCCTATGAAGTTTGAAGGTTCTAGGTCAAATAGTTCTCCAGTTATTGTGTGTGTGTGTTCAGGTTTAACGTCTTTTTCAACAATTTTTCAGTCATACAAACGACGGTGTGAGCACAATGCCAACTTTACAGTGCTGCCTCACTGGAATATCTCACCATAGACACGTGACATGATACCCCACCCAGTCACATTATTCTGACACCCGGCTGGCCTGTCCTAGCACTACCCTCTTAATGCTGAGTGCCAAGCGAGGAAGCTGCTTGTACCATTTTTTACGTCTTTGGTATGACACTGCTGGGGACTGAACCCACGACCTTCTGCTCTTGAAGCGGACGCTCCACCACTAGGCTTCCCAGGCGTTTACTCTCCAGTTATTGATTAGAAATGAAGTGTGACGTACGAAAGGATGGATGGACAGGGCAAAAACAATATGTCTCCCAGAGTTTGGTGAGACATAATTAGGGGTAGGTGATTTCAAATATCTATTAAAGTAGATCAGGTTTGGTTTTGATATTATCCTGACTGATACATATAATAATTAGCTACAATTTGGATAAAACTTTTCAAGATGGCTATATTATCTAGAAAATATAAATAAAACAAAAAGAACAAAAAAATTCGAAATTCACCAGTTTTTAACAGTTTGTTTGTTTGTTTGTTTTGGGTTTAACGCCGTTTTTCAACAGTATTTCAGTCATGTAACGGCGGGCAGTTAACCTAACCAGTGTTCCTGGATTCAGTTTTTAACAGTGTTTTCTTATTAAATCTCTTAGATGCACGGTGACCCCAGCTTTTTTTCTTTCCAATATGAAGCATTTTTGTGTGTCATTAAAGCTGCAAAATATTTTGAAAATCTTAACATCAGATTTTTTTTGTAGATCTAAATATGTTTTATCCATTGAAAATAAAGTGGGGTAATTATGTCAACATGTTAAAATGAAAGAGATTTATTAGTGACATTTATGCTTATATATAATACTGACATCACCTTGTTTTCATATTAACCTGTTAGACCCAAAATCCCTATAAGATTAAGTGGGATATTATATGTTTTATAAAGTACCACCATTTTTTCAGTTTTACAAAATTTCAGAAATGCTTAAACAGTGGGTGAAGGAAATGCCCTATAAAATTAAAACGAGTTCGGTGACCTATGTTTTTTCTTCTTTTGTTTGTCTTGGAAACTAATGTTCTTCAAGCTCACAGAGTATGAAAAAATTCTTAACATTAGAAAAAATTCGCTTCTACATCCTTAAGAGCATCAGTAAGTTGATTTCTAAAAGGCAGTGGCTACGATTACGGTACCGTAATCCTAGCCTCTGGTTCTAGGATTACAGAAGTTCCGTATTCCTAGACAACGCTATGAGGATAGGCTAGGATTATGGAAATAAGTTAGGACATGCATAAATTATGTTGTAAACTTACTTATTTCACTGAAAATAGCGAATTTTCATGCCTACCATATTACATGTATTTCGTGTTATCGATCCGCCATTTTGGGTTAGTATAATCTTAAACGATATATTAATGGCGGTGCGCGGAAATATTATAGAAATATGAGGGTTAAAGTTAGATTAAAAAGAAATATTCTATACTTTAAATTTTATGAGTTGAGTTTGCTTGTTACTCGAGTTTTCCACGAAGAAACAGGCGAAATCAACACCCGTATACATACGTTTTTCTTTCCAAAACCATACTAAATATAAATTATTAACTTTATTTTTAAATTGACAGACAAACGTAGAATTATATTCTTAATGATAACTCAAAAGGATTTAAAAAAATATTTTATATTTTAAATTTTATGATTTGATTTTGCCTGTCACTTTAGATTTCCGCGCATATACAATCGGGCAAAATCAACACCCGTATGTACGACAGGCATGAAAAATCACTACTTTAAGTGAAATAAGTAAGTTTACAATATCATTTATGCATGTTCTAACATATACTTGATGCCTCTTACTACCTAAATTCCGTAATCCTAGCCTATCCTCGTAGGAATGTCTAGGAATACGGAACTTCCGTAATCCTAGAATCGGAGGCTAGGATTACGGTACCGTAATCGTAGCCACTGTCTTTCTAAAATCACTAACCATATTTAAAGCATAAAATGTGCAGTTCTGGAACTTTTTGTAAATACAGTATTTGTAAAAAAGTATGCTTAAAATTTTTCATATTCTGCATATAATTTTTCTTAAGGGTAAACTATAATGCAGCTTATCACTAGTAACATCTTGAAAATCCAGTCAGATTTGAAGCATGGCAGTGTCTAGTGTTACGTAGATTGGGTTACGATACCGTAATCAAAGCCTCCCGATTCTAGGATAAACATTAAAAACATAAAAATAAACATTACAACATGATAAAACAGGAGAATCCCACCCAAAAGGTGCCATTATAAGAGTTTCAACCTGCGACCCTGGAAAAAGATGTATCTGTAGTGCTCGCGTACGGTCTGGTACGGCCTACGGGGCAATAGCCTGAACCTGGAACACAGCAAGAGTGATTTCCCTTGGCGCGGGCAGCACGAAAAGACGTTGCTGGTGTTGCTAGACAATATTATTTGGCTATTGTCCCAATTAGCATAAAGTACAGACTGATTCCACCTGGTAAGTTTCCCACAGTTACAAAATTGGTGGCAGCGGTTCATTTTGAGCCCATATTTCGCCGACCAATAAATCGCTACCGAACTTCTATTTTTAGGCTTGGCCAACTTGCCAGTCTAAAAACGATTGTGACTTGTGTTGGAAAAGGGACCCGGTGAGGTGTAATTGAATTTAGTCGATTACGTTCTTGGTCTAAAACACTTATTTAAGTGTAATAGGTTGAATAATTGAAAAATTATTCGACATTTCCAGACAGTTTGTTGGGACTTATACCATCGGAAATCCCTATAGTTGGCATTGTAGTTTACCTTTGTTGATGCTTTAGGATCCTTAAAAGAATTTTTTTTGGATCATTCTGGAATTGAAATAATTAAATTTATTTCTGATTTTGTTGTTGTTATTTTGATTTTTATCAAAGATGTCACAACAAAAGAGTGCAGAAGGTAAGTCAATTACATCTGGTATTAGTGAACAAGTGGTTTCAATTAATTTTGCTACCCTTGAGCAATTGAGAATGATACCTGGAATTAATACAAAAATTGCCAGTGCAATTTTGTTGGTGCGTGAGGCAACGGGGAACATAACCCCGGAAGTCTTGTCCGTGCTGTGTCGTAAGAAATTTACAGAGTCTGAGCTGGGTCTAATTGATTTTACCCAGAATAAACTATGGCCACTTCAGGACAGTGATAAGGAGCCTGAGGCTAGAAAAGAGCCTTGTGCTTGGTCACATGTTAAGACCGGAAATACTCTAGCTAGGCCTGGGGACTTGATCACCCCTAGACCCAGAATCAAGGGTGAAAGTATGGAATATTGAAAATCCTGAAAAATTTGCTGGGGGTTTGGGGGCCGCTAGGGCCCCCGGTGGGTCCAGGGCAAAGCCCTGGTAGGAGGGCCAGGGGGGCGAAGCCCCCAGGAAGCTTCTGAGAATTAGTGATTTTGAACGCTTAGAACAGCCCTATTCTACCCTTATATGTGTGCCAAAAACTTACTTATTATATTGCACAAAATGCATGATTTTCAGTTAACAGTAACTTTTCTAGGTCAAGGACTTGTTTCAACAATATACCCTCAACATATTTTTGTAAGATTCAGACTGAAACTACCTGAAAATTCTAGCAACATTTTTGTTTTTTCATGACACCATATTTTAATGTTCTGGCACAACATTCACAAAATGCAGACCCTGCAATATCCGGTTTTCGTAGCCAAAGACCCCATCGATCACCATCAGTGTCACATTCAGATAGCCAAGCCCATCTCCATTTGTTACCATGTTTGCTTTCTAAGTCCTAAGTATTGTACGCTGGCGGTAAAAACATTATTTTTCAGGCACTATCCCGTGCAGCCATAATTACGGCGTGTTAATCCCCGAAAGAAAATCTTGATCTTCCTCCTGTTCCTCGTGGAAAGATTGATACTTTGGAGATAAAAAGCGTGCAAACCGTAGAAATCAAGACATGCGTGTGCAAGTCCGTGCAAACTTTGACGCTGGCAACTTTTAGGCGCACGTGAAAGTCATGAAAAACGTGAGCGAATAGTTATATAAACGGTCGTCTAAAATATGTTTTAAAACAAACAGTTGAAGTAAATTTCGGTACGTAACGGGATCGAGTAATCATCACTGCAATATTTTTTTATTAAAGTGACTTTTCCGTGGTTGACGCTTGTTTTATAATTGGAACTCTTTACAAGGTGTGTATAATAAATCCAGACATCACGGAAGTTGCCAAAAATGGCCGGACATTCGGTCCTGCACTGCCGGGACGAACATTAAATATAAAACAAACAGGAATCTTGCTTCCTTTTATCAGTATGCAGCTGTTAATTATTTTTCTTGTATCCTATCTGATCTAGATTGCTTTGGATTCGAAAATCCCGAAAAATAATTATCATCAACCCACCCCTGTTCAAAGCGGAAAAAAACATTAACAATTATCGGTAAATATTCTGTTGATAAAATAAGTACTGGCCTTGTTTTCGTCATCAGTTAAAACCCCCTTAAAGAACTAAAAGAAGTGTGTCGGTATCATGGCATCTGAAGTGGAGATCAAAGTTGCCCGGGATTGTCATGGCATTACGTCATGTTTTCGCGCCATGTGACACATCACTGTCTGATCGTACCGCCTCGGTTCTTTAAAACAGTAAAAAAAAGTATCTTCTTTAAATTTTTTAAAAGCGAATTGCAATATCCCGTATAAACTGACAGGTAAATGTGTCAAACGATAAGTGACCTATTTGCCCTAATTTTTTTTACATTATTGTTTGAGAAGAATATCTCACATAGTGTCGTGTCAAAAATACATCTACAAATATTCATTTACTTATCAAACTTATTTAAAACCACAGCGACATCATACTGCTTTATTTTAAAACCATATTTCTATTTACGTTCACGAGGTCACGTAACCTATTCTGCCGCATTACACAGAAATCTGTTTGCCAAAAATTGTTTTACTCCTGTATTGAAATAGCTGCCGCTTTTTTATTATTTAAGATTTTTTAATTCTGTTTTTTGTACTTTCTTGTCAAAAGTCTGAATTTTATGACCATAGAATGTAGTATTTATTTACTTTTAGAAATAAATAAATATTTAAGATCGCGCTGTTTGAAATTTTACAAATAAATGTATGAAAATTCGATCGTTTTTATAGACTTTTGCCTACATTTCTGTCGATATCTTATCAAAATCGTTATAGAATTCAAACTGTATTACTTCTCAAGCGGTGTTGAAAATTGAAGCGATTATATTAAAAAATGAATGCACTACGCGCGTTTTTTGTGTACGTGTCGATAAACAAAAGTAACGGCGATCTAGCCTAAATTAGATATTATTATTACGATAGGTCGCACGTGTTCGTGGAATGGAAAATTACTGGTATGACGTTTTGATATCTTTACGATTCGCGGGTAAATTCCAGTCAATCCAGGTTAGTTTTAGGGATGTAATTTCTGCATTTGGTAAAGTTAGAGTTAAAATCCACGCGTCCGATCGTATGAGCATATGAAATCCACTGTCCCTTACCAGACTTAACCCACCAAATAGTAAGACATAACTCGCAATATACGAGGCGGCTACATGTCCGTGGTGTTTGAAGATAAAATTGCATGCAAGAAATCGAGAAATGCATGCTGCAGACAAAAGTCCGTGCAAATTCTGACGCGCGGGAACTTTTCGGCGCATGTAAAATTTATGAAAAACGTAACAGTTGTTTTCATTGAAGTACAGCGCCTATGCGGGCCAATCAAAATTGTCGTTACATATTGACAATATGCGAGATGCGCTGCAAACGGCAAATGTGATAAACAGAGTCGATTGTGTTTGTCGCCGATCGACTGATTTTTCAAGCTTTGTTGATTGATGGCACAATACCAACACCCCCTCCCCCCCCTCGAATTTCGACCCGGATTTACACGATTTGGAAAAACGATCCCGGCCGAGATGGAAAATCCGGAACTTCCGGAAAACTTTCACCCATGCAGAATGCATGCTGTATCTTCTGATATGCACAGGCCATTATTGAAAACTCCAGCTGAATTCCTTAAGACACCAGCATCGGGCAGGAATAAGGTATCGTTACCAGAAACGAAACTGAATTTCAACCTTGGTGAAGGTAGCACTCCTTTTGATGATGATGGTAATGCCGATGCAAGTAGACCATCATCAGATGGGGGAGTGGGAGCCGACTATAGTCAGCTGGCAAAGAAATTAAGTTCTTTGCAAAAGCATTTGGCATTTGATGGTAAGGGCAGCTGGGAAGCTTTTGATTTAAAGTTTTCCAGATATGCTGAGGCATGCGGATGGTCAGATGCTGAGAAATTTGAGGGCTTGTGCTGGTGTCTTACTGGCAAAGCTATGGACTATTATGTACTGATACATGATAGTGGTGAGGTGAACTCTTACCAGGGTTTACATAGTAAGCTTGAGGCGCGGTTTGGTGAGCACGAGTTGCCAGCTGCGGCTCAGTTGCAATTTCAACAGGCTTGCCAGGAAGAGGGCGAGTCGTTAGATGATTTTGCAGACCGGCTTTTGACACTTGCAGAAAGAGCGTTCAGAGGCCTGCCAGATTCATTTGTGACTAATCAAGTCATAAGTCGTTTCTGTCAGGGCCTGTTAGATAAGGATGCAGGTCACCATGTGTTTATGCTTGATCCTATGAGTATCCAACAGGCCAAGCAGGTAGTCTGTAAATACCAACAGGCACACATGGCTATATTTGGTATGTCAAAGCACCAACCTAAGCCGTTCAAAGAGGAGGAATGGTGCGAAGAGGAGGAACATGTTTTTGCAGTGGGAGAAATGGCCGGTAGCACACAAGGGGCACCAGATAATAGGACTGTCATTGAGGCACTTAAGCAATTAGAGCTTAAATTTGAAGAAGTCATGACAGTCAGATCCAGTAGAAGTGAATCTGGTGAACTACCATAGAGGCTTTATAAAAGCAAAATCTGTTTTATGCTTTGACAGGCAAACTTCGGTTTGTGTGGCGGGGAGAGTGGGTCAGAGCTTTTGAAGTTTTGATAAGAGGCTCTGATGCAACCGCCTGGGTTAGCCTTGCTGCTGGGGATGGATGAGTTTATGCTTTACACCAATGCATGGAATAAATAGACCAGTGCATGGGTATCATAGGTCCAGGTCGGCAAGGAAAAGGTCATTGCATATGGTAGTTATGGTAGTTATGTTCTTATTTGGTAAACTGTATTGTACGGAATGACCACTCAAGTTTAAGGTGATTCATGGGGTTCCAAGAGCCTCAAGGTTAACTGGTGAGACGGTGGCTGGAGGAGCTGTCTCAGTTGAATATTGTGCTGCAGCACGGGGTAGGTCGTGAGCATGATAAAGCTAAGGCAATGTCTTGAATGCCGGTTGGAGGCATTGCAATGAGTATCATGCTGGGACACGACTGGAGCAGTTACCTTGTGGCAGGTGTAATTACTGTTAAGAAGACAACGAAAGTTGGGGTCCTTTAACCTTCTAGACGACGCAGTGCCGTTGGTCATAGGGGGACACCGAAGCTTCCATCATAGAGCGTTTGAGGGACCTAGGACCAACAAGGGCATGGGTACGACTGTCTACGGGTTTCTTGATGTAGACGACGCAGTGCAGTTGGTAAAGGGGTTACCTGGAGGGTACATCACAGAGCATCCGGGGAACCTGAGACCAACATTGGCAACGGTACGACTGTCTACGGGTATCATGAGGGAACCACAGATGACACTGAGGGTAAGAGTGGCAAGCCAGTCCTTGCAATAGTAGTCTCAGATGCGGGATGACCCTTCTGAGAAAAGTAGCCTACCAGATGCTGGTATGGATTTAGACTACTACGAGGTAGTAAGCTTCTTTGTGGTAGATATGTTTAAACATACTGTTGTAAACATGAACATGGTGACCACAAGGAGGGTTGTGACTGAGGCTGTTTAGGGCCTCGGTAATCGGTAATACAGTCACGTCTGGACAGTCAGTTCAGTGCCTACTGTAGGACAACCAAGTTCACAGTCTGAGGTCCTATCCCCGGAAAGAACAAACAAAAGACTTGCCGTGCTTAAGGGTGCGACAGGTACCTCTGACTCTACAAAGGGTCTGGGGTCTAGCCTTCAGAATTCCATCTCGGTACCGGATCAAGGAGCTCTGAGGGATAAAATTGGACTGTGTAGTTGGTGGTTCTTAGTGGTGGAGCTGAGTGAAGTGTTGAAACAGGATGAGAAATTGCTGTTTGCTTTGGATTGGTAATGAGAAAGGACAGATCCGGCATGGTCCGATCTGTTTCATGCCAGTCCAGTAGCTGAGTCAAATCGGTAAAACAGGGAACAATTTCTTCTGTTAGATTGTGTTTTATGTTAGTGTGACTAAGGTCAGGTCAAGATGGTATTCATCTTGGTATGCTGAAAAGTCTGAAGGAGGAAGCTATTGAACTCAGTCATGGCTTAACTTCTTTGGGACATCGGATTAAGAAACAGATTAGTCCGGTGAAGCCTTGTCCTAGAGACCCTTGACGAGGAACGTATGGCCTCACACAGTTTTACTAGGATAGGGCAGGCACCGCAAGGCCCTGTCACAGAGGAGACTTGAGCTCTGCTTGGACTAGCAGTAAGGTTACCTAGGCCCCCTCTGTTAGTCTGTTTGACTAAAGGTTGTTTATTAGTAAGTGTTCGGCTGCTGACCATTCTTGGAGTAGGAACAGTTCTTATGATAGTATTGACTATCTATAGAAGAACTGAGTCTGTTTAGGCCATAGGGGCTGATCCCGGTGCACTATGGATGCGGAGATCCATGGTCGCCGGTAGCGGTGGTATTGTGGCTAAAGTGACACAATACTAGTACTGGTTAAACCCAGGAACTTCTCATATTGCTAGCAAGACATTTCGACCCCAAGACATTTCAACCCCAAGAGACAATTCGACCCCAAGACATTTCAACCCCAACTCCTTGGACATTTCGACCCCATTCAATGATATGTCTGAAAACATCTAAGAATGTCGTCATTATTATAATTAAGCTTTAATCTATAGATAACTGAGCAATTTCAAAATTTAATAACGCTTAATTACCAATTAAAATGTTAAAATAAGGTTATTTAAAAATGAGTGATTTTTATCTCACAATAACGAAATAATCATCATTTATAAATTATTCTTTTATTGACGAAAATAATAGGATTTATGTATAAGCCGCGTTTATTACGTAAATAATTTATGAACAAATCGTTCTGATTATCAGTCTTAAAATAACCTTCATATAATATATGTTTATACTAATTTTCAAATCATCAAAGGCTATATTCCAAAAACAAAAAAAATGATTTTTAAATCATGTGCCGATTTCGCTGATTTTAATTACGAAAATAACTTTAATAAAGTCACATCCTTAATACCTCTTTATTTACTTATTTATTTTTATTTTATTTATTTATCATCTCATTTCAATGGGATTCAACCAAATATAAATAATTATAACGTAATTCATAGAAGGTTAAGATGTCACCATATTCATTATATTGATATTTCAAATCATAATCAGAAAAACGTGATATATATATGCAGAGAGATGCAGGTTACGCATTTCAATTATGGGAATAAGAATTACTTCTTTTAGGGTAATTGCTACTACAAACAACATATCACTTTTGATTGGATTATCACGCCTTGATTAATTGTTTGTTGAATACAGCACGTGTATGTTTATCGGCAGTGCGCATGCAATTAACAATCAATTAAGCGATTGTGGTGACATCGTATATTTATAAACATGTGTCAACATTATCTTTAATTTGGGCGAAAATGTAAAGAAAACAATAGGAAATTAAACAACATATTGCTTGTTTTCGCATTTAATGTTATATTCGTAAGCGATTTTGACGCACACATCTAAAGTATTTGCTTTACAGAATACAGAATAACATTTCTGTTATTTACAAAGTGCAAGATTCTTGTCTTTGAATGACATTCATCCCAGTTGTAAAATATCAAACACGAAATCCCCGTTACTGCGACATATAAGAATAGGCGAGTACTGTTCTGTTAAGTACGGGGGAAAAAGTTATTATCATATTTTATATCTTTAAGGAAAATGTGGCAGCCGTATTACTTTTTTCTATATTAAATATTTTAGCAAATACACGTGATTTAAAGTATGATTTTAACAAGCGATTTATATAGAGTGTATTTTACTTTTTTCTATATTAAATATTTTAGCAAATACACATGATTTAAAGTATGATTTTAACAACTTCAAGCGATTTTGGTCACACTTTAAACTAGAATCCACCTAAAAACCAGAATACATTTTCCATAACCGGAATTCAATAACAAGAATACACCTGTATTTTGTAAGTTAAAGGTATTTTTGAAGGTTTTTCTTAAATAATTCAATCCAGGGCCTCCTCTGGGTTTTTCATACTTGTCGCCAACCTTTTTGCCAATTTGAAAAAGTTGGAGCCACTTTAGAGCCATTTTTGAGCCAAAGTTCTGAGCCACTTTTATTTCTCTTAGTTGGCTGTCATAGTGTCCATAGAGAAATAAAATATTGTAAATAATTTCATTAGGAATAATAACAAGTTTTGAAGGTGCATTAGTTTATTGTAGATATAATTTTTATTTTTATAGCTCTTTGGTCAGAATTACCAATTTTTCAGGACTCATTTATTTTCGGAAAGGAAAATTCGGATTTTTTTCTATTCTAAAAGGTCGAGTTGAACACTTGTCTAATGATTTTTAAGAAGCCATGGTAGCAAGTGATATCTTCCAGCTTCTGAACATTTCAAAGAAATTAACCAGGTCCAGGATACAAATTGAGGTCGATGTGTTTTTGTTTTCGGATCCATCGTTAAAATCTTTTATGAAAACTGAGGAATTACAAAATTATCTTGCAAAAACTAACAAATTAAATGTATCTTTCGTACTTATTTAAAATTCGTCAGTCATACAACTGCATGCCACAAACATGTCGATGTTTTTTTTTTTTTTTGTAAAAAATCGCAACACATAAAGTACACCGTAATCGGCGTTAATTTTGGTGAACTCTCGGCAGAGGTCAAATATACAAGCTGGCAGATGTTTTGATTACTGGTTAATCATCAATTCACACATTATTACGCAATTATCTTCTCAAAGTGTCAACCAACTTCAATAGTCGAATTGTCAACACCGCCTAGACTGGTTATCGATTTTATTCACTACTAGCGTCTAGGTAAACACGTGTATCGGGAACCAATTATTGGGCCGCTTATATCACTATGGAAAAAACAAATGCCGAGGAAAAAAATCTATGCGCCACTTATTTTCGCCAGTTCGCAAAATTTAGCGCCAAATTCTTAAAATTATCGCAAATGGCGACATTGGCGATCGACAGCGGAGGCCCTGCAATCATATATATCATAAATGAATAAGATACGAAAGGAAAATAAAATACGTTCACGCAAAACAACGTCTTGTGTAAGTCTAACAATAGAAAATACCTGGTTAATTACATATTATCAGTTAGAAGAAATTGGGTGAAATTTTGCTGCGTAATAGGTGTGATAATCCAATCAAACTATCGGGACTAATCAGAGGCACGTGTTTGTAACGCCGTATATATACAAAGGATATTAATTGTGCTTTGGCAATAAATGCAGTAAACGTTTTTATATTCATATATTAAACATGATATAATTCTTTAAAAACTGACTTTTCATAATATATTTTCTTTTCAAATTATCTTACACATGAACAAATAATTCAATTAGTTCCAATAATAAACATACGTCGACCCTTTCCGGTCATCGCAGTTTATTCACTGTCATGTATTTTGTGTATGATTTATTTAAAAATAGAATATTTATATAGATCAATATATTCATATTTTCTAAAATATGCAAAATTGAAGAAATATAAAATGAAAACATACAACTATTTCTGAGGGGTCGAAATGTCTTGGGGTCGAAATGTCTTTGGGGTCGAATTGTCCAAGAAAATTAAATTTTGGGGTTGAAATGTCTTGGGGTCGAAATGTCTTGGGGTCGAAACGTCCAAGATTCCTCATATTTATGAGCAACAGACCATGGTATACTTCCATGGTCTAAGGGACCATGGTATACCTCCATGGTCTAAGACACCATCGTTTACTTTCATGGTGTAGGGACTACCTCCTTTCAGTAGGACGGGGAGGAGTGAAGTGCTCGCGTACGGTCTGGTGCGGCCTACGGGGCGATAGCCTGAACCTGGAACACAGCAAGAGTGATTTCCCTTGGCGCGGGCAGCACGTAAAGACGTTGCTGGTGTTGCTAGACAATATTATTTGGCTATTGTCCCAATTAGCATAAAGTACAGACTGATTCCACCTGGTAAGTTTCCCACAGTTACAAAATATCCTAGGCCTAAGATACTGGAGTAAATGTCCGACTACTATGACAGTCGGAAAATTATGAATCTTCTTTGTGCATACTCTGTATTTCGGTATTTAATTAATTTTATGACACGTAAGCATTTTTGCAAGAATTTGGTTTTCAAGATATTATAAGTTAAAGTAGGACACAAACAAAATAAATTGCTTTCTTACTTAGTTTTAATGGTTGTTGTTGTTATTTCGTCTCGTTTCGTCAAGACATCTAATGGCCGTGCTGTCTCTCCGGTATATACCGTTCACGTTGCACGTTTTCTTCTCTAGAAATCCCTTCTCTAGAATGTACTCGTATAAACTCATGGTATAATATTTTGCGAAATTCGGTTGTTTTCATTTTATAAAAAAGGCTTAAACAAATCTTTTGGATGCTTCAATGAAGTCATCAATTATAGCTGACAAGTTTTCCCTGTGTTCTTTGTAGGGATCTAGTAGATTTCGCGAAATCTAATCAAATTAGCGAAATCTAGACATAAAATGTAAACTAATGAATATTTTTAAAACTCCTTTTAAGCTTTTATTAAAAGTATAAATCTACGTGTGCATGTCAATTTTCAAGAAAAAATATTTATATTTAGGGTGGTTTTGAAGAGAAAAACTTATTATACGGGTCTAGATTTCGCCCGATTCTACATGCGCGGAAATCTCAAGGGACAGGTAAAATCAAGACATAAAATTTAAAGTGATGAATTTTCTTTTTAAATCTTTCTAGGCTTTTATTAAGAATATATTTCTAAATTTGCATGTCAATTTTCAAGAAAAAATATTTATATTTAGGGTGGTTTTGAAGCGAAAAACTTATACGGGTCTAGATTTCACCCGATTCTACATGCGTGGAAATCTCAAGTGACAGGTAAAATCAAGACATAAAATTTAAAGTGATGAATCTTCTTTTTAAATCTTTCTAAGCTTATTAAGAATATATTTCTTAGTTTGCATGTCAATTTTCAAGAAAAATTTAGGGTGGTTTTGAAGCGAAAAACTTATACGGGTCTAGATTTCGCCCGATTCTACATGCGTGGAAATCTCAAGTGACAGGTAAAATCAAGACATAAAATTTAAAGTGATGAATCTTCTTTTTAAATCTTTCTAGGCTTATTAAGAATATATTTCTAAGTTTGCTTGTCAATTTTCAAGAAAAAAAATATACATATATAAGGTGGTTTTGAAACGAAAAACGTATACGGGTGTTGATTTCGCCAGATTCTATATGCGCAGAAATTTTAAGTGACAGGCGAAATCAAGACATAAAATTTAAAGTGATGATTCTTTAAAAAAAATATCCTTTTAAGCTTTTATTCAGAATATATTTCTTAGTGTGCATGTTAATTTTCAAGAAAAAATATTTATATATAATTTGGTTTTAAAACGAGAAACGTATACGGGTGTTGATTTCGCCAGTTTTTATATGCGAAGAAATCTCAAGTGACAGGCAAAATCAAGGCAAAAAATCTAAAGTGATGAGTAGTTTTTAAAATTCTTTTAAGCTTTTATTAAGAATATATTTTTACGTGTGCATGTCAATTTTCAAGAAAAAATATTTATACTTTTATGATTTCTGTAAGTTAAATATTTTCAACACAATATACACAACAACTAATCTTACCTCACAGAAGATACAACGGTCGTCACACTGGTCGGCACATACAGCTGATTAGTTAATCAAATTAAATTTAATCCAATTAGTTAAGCGGGGATAAACGATAATTTTATTCAAAGGTGGTTTTCTCACACGTTTGAGGAGGTGCGAAATGCAGCAGGTAATCATTCGGTCAAAATTGTGCCATATCATCCGACAATTATTAGATTATTACATGTAACAAACAGTAATTATTTAGATTTGCAATTTATTTTTCATTAACACATTTTCCATATGAAAACGTCTTTCCAGGAAGGTCTAATACCAGTATCAGTTGTTTCAGGTCTTTCTAAGAATTAAATTGAAGTTATATGTTTAGGATATGGCCCATTTTCTTAATTTCATTCATATATGCATTCTTTCTCCAATTATTGTTGGATACAATTTCTTTCATGTATTAAACAATTTAGATGATGATTGATAACTATGACACGTGCATGTAACACAGTCCCACAGCAACACGGTCCAATTATTTTCACACCTTCCTTAACTCATTGTATTGCCGGTTTATTATGAAAATAAGTAATAACTTTAAAACCCAACTTAGATTTAATATCGGAAAAATGCATCAAGATACACCCGTATACGGTTTTTTTTCAAAACAATATTATTTTTCGACATATAAATGTGGAATTATATTCTCAATAACGGCTCAACACGATTTTAATGAATACGACAAACTTCTAATTTTACGATTTGATTTTGCTTCCGCGCAGAATAGGACGAAATCAACATTCGCATAGGATTTTCTTTTCAAAACCTTGGTAAATATAAATATTTTTTTTCTTGAATTTTGACATGGACACGTAGAAATATTTTCCTAATAAAAGCTCAAAAGGATTTTTTTAAATATTCATTACTTTAGATTATATGTCTTGATTTTGCCTGACACTTGAGATTTCTGCGCATACAGAATCAGTCGAATTCAAGACCCGCATATGCTTTCTTTTCAAACCCATACTTAATATTATTATTTTCTCTTGAAACTTAAAATGGACACGTAGAAATATATTCCTAATAAAAGCTCAAAAGGATTTTTTAAAAATATTCATTCCTTAAAATTTTAAGATTTGATATAAAATCTGGCGAAATCAACATCCGTATAAGTTTTTCGTTTATTAATCATACTAAATATTAATATTTTTTCTTGAAAATTGACATGCACGCGTAGAAATATATACTTGATAAAAGCTTAAAAGGGTTTTCAAAAAAATATTCATCACTTTAAATTTTATGTCTTAATTTTACCTGTCACTTGAGATTTCCGCGCATGTAGAATCGGGCGAAATAAAGACCCGTATACGTTTTTCGCTTCAAAACCACCCTAAATATAAATATTTTCTTTTGAAAATTGACATGCAAACGTATATTTATATTCCCGATAAAAGTTTAAAAGGATTTTAAAAATTATTTATTACTTTAAATTTTATGACTTGATTTTGCATGTCACTGACCATTTGGCAAAATCAAAATCCGTATATATTTTTCGTTTCTAATTAATACTAAAGTATAAATATTTTTTCTTGAAAATTGACATGCAGACGTAGAAATATATTCTTAATGAAAGCTTAAAAGGATCTTAAAAAGTATTCATCACTTTAGATTTTATGTCTTGATTTTGCCTGTCACTTGAGATTTCTGCGCATATAAAATCTGGCGAAATCAACACCCGTATACGTTTTCCGTTTCAAAACCTCCTTATATATAAATATTTTTTTCTTGAAAATGGACATGCAAACTAAGAAATATATTCTTAATAAATGCCTAAAAAGATTTAAAAAGAAATTTCATCACTTTAAATTTTATGTCTTGATTTTACCTGTCACTTGAGATTTCGCGCATGTAGAATCGGACGAAATCAAGACCCGTATAAGTTTTTCGCTTCAAAACCACCCTAAATATAAGTATATTTTCTTGAAAATTGACATGCACATGTAGACTTATATTTTTAATAAAAGCTTAAAAGGATTTTTGAAATTATTCATTAGTTTACATTTTATGTCTAGATTTCGCTAATTTGATCTTGATATCGCGAAATCTACTAGATTTCGCTATTCAGTCATACCCATCCTCTGCTGTATTAACAAGAAAAAGTTCAGCGCTGAAGTCCCTGATACCCATGTTAAGGAATAACACCTTTCTCTATGGACTTCACATATGGGACACTCGTCTATAAAGTGTATCACAGTCTCTGCTTCTCCACATCTGCGTAAGAGCGTGTCTTTATTTCCTATTTTATTTTGGTATTCGTTAAGGCAATACCCACTCTGCAGCTGGAGCAATATTTTGAGGCAGTAAACAGTTTTCAGCTGTTAGTGTCGAAGTGTTGAATTGGCCGGGGGGGGTGGGGGGAGGTCAAATTTACAAATAAGAGGCAATTTACAGAATGAAATGCATATTTGAACTTCAATATAATAATAATTGCTAGAATTGAAGTTTCAGCGGCTAGAATTGAGTTTCACTTATTTAAAGAAAATCAGTTGAGTAGCCTTGATCTTGATAGTATGACGTAATGACTTGCAGGAGCGTATACATGCTTCCTCTGAGCTAGCTTAAAGTGGGGTTGTCATTTTAGCAGGGACCTCAGGAAAAGTGGAATAGTGAAAAAACGGTACGGATGGCACATATATTTCAGCTTATTTTCAGATTTTACAGTGTTACTGGAGTATGGAACAGTGTAGCAATTGGGGCTATCGTTGGCAGGGAATTTTCTGCAGCGATTGAAAAATTGGCAAATTTAGCTTTTTTCATCATCAGTTTCCGCGACCGGGAGAGCACAAATTTCAGGTCTTGTAAACAGAAAACTAGATATTAGAGATGTATTGCAGATGGTTTGTAACGATAGACATACAGTGATGATACTGTTGCAATATCTTTATTTCAGGTGTGTGGTTACAGACTTTTGTGTGAGGTTTTGAAAGTTAGATAGGCGACTCTAGGCCGAGAAGCTCAGAAAACTGTTTACTGCCTCCTTTTGATTCTTCGATCCCTGAAAATTGATGTACTTTCCCCTTGTTGGGAAACACTCTTTTCCATACGGAAGATTCCATACTGAAGGTTATACACCACTAAAAGACCGGTACTACGTCCGTCCGTCCCGTATTCTTCCTTGTCCGGAGTATTTCTACGTACCCACTGATGATTGTAATCTCTAGCGAAACTTCACAGACTTGTTGTTCCGGTCAGATGATTTTTCACGGAGTTATTGCCCTATGACTATTTAACAGTACATACAGTAATATACTGTTATCGTTGAGAGTTTTCTCAGCAAGCACAATTTGGAATTTAGCCGCTCTTCATAGGAAGCTTTACTATCAAGAGGACATGTGCATAAACTTATTTTATTTGTGTCCCGGTCTGATAATGTTTCGAATTATTGCCCTTTAATTAATCAACAATAGTATACTATAGTACAATTCTTGTTTTGAGTATTTCAAGCACTGGGTGGAATTCAGTGAAAATTGACAGGAAGCTTCACTATAAAGAGGAGATGCCAACTATTATTATCTTCATGTTGCGGTTGGATGATTTTTCGAATTATCGCCCTTCAATTATTCCACAATAGTTTACTATAGTAAAGTTCTTTTTAGGAGTATATCTCTGCAACCGTAAGTTGGAATTTAACAGATCGTTATAGAAAGTTTCAGTATCAAGAGGATGTTATGTTTAGGTTCAGGTTGGATGAATTTTAGAGTTATTGCCCTTTCATTATTTAACAGTAATATACTATAGTAGGATTATTTCTCAGCAAACACCTGTTGGAATTTGGTGAATCTTTAATGAAAGTTTAATTCTTAAGAGGAGTATCCATCTGACTAGTTCTATATGGCCACAGGAAATAGAGGTCAATGCAGCACCAAGTACCTATCTCACTAGTTCTATATTGCCTCAGTAAATGAAGGTCAATATAACACTAAGTTCCGATATGATTAGTTCAATATGGCCACAGTAAATAGAGGTCAATATACCAAGTTCCGAAATGACTAGTTAAATATTGCCGCAGTAAATAGAGGTCAATATAGTACCAAGTTCCTATCTGACTAGTCCTGTATGGCCACAGTAAATGAAGGTCAATATAACACCAATTTCCGATATGACTTGTCACCTATGACAACAGTGAATAGACGTCTATATAGAACTAAATACTGACTAGTCATATATATATATTTCAACAAATCCTCTTCTGGCTAGATATAGAACTAGTCAGACGGGTACTTGGTGCTGCATTGACCTCTATTTCCTGTGGCCATATAGAACTAGTCAGATGGATACTTGGTGCTAAATTGACCTCTATTAAATGTGGACATATTAAACTTGTCAGATAGGTACTTGGTGTTATATTGACCTCTATTTACTGTGGCCATACTGTACTAATCATATCGGAACTTAGTGTTATATTGACCTTCATTTACTATGGCCAAATTGAACTAGTCATATCGGAACTTGCTGCTATAGTGACCTTCATTTATTGTGGTCACGTTCAATTAGTCATAACGGACTTTGGTGTTATATTGACCTTCATTTACTGTGGCCATATTCAGCTAGTCATATCAGAACTTGGTGCTATATTCACCTTCATTTACTATGGTCATGTTCATCTAGTCATATCGGAACTTGGTGTTATATTCACCTTCATTTAATGTGGCCATATTCAACTAGTCATATCGGAACGTGGTGCTAAATTGACCTCTATTTACTGTGGCCATACTGTACTAATCATATCGGAAATTACTATGGTGTTATATTGACCTTCATTTCCTGTGGCCATATTCAACTAGTCATATCGGAACTTGGTGCTATATTCACCTTCATTTACTATGGTCATGTTCAACTAGTCATATCAGAACTTAGTGTTATATTCACCTTCATTTACTGTGGCCATATTCAGCTAGTCATATCGGAACGTGGTGCTATATTGACCTCTATTTACAGTAGCCATACTGAACTAATCATATCGAAACTTGGTGTTATATTGATCTTCATTTACTGTAGCCATACTCAACTAGTCATATCTGAAATTGGTGCTATATTCACCTTCATTTACTGTGGCCATATTCAACTAGTCATGTCGGAACGTGGTGTTATCTTCACCTTCATTTACCGTGGCCATATTCAACTAGTCATATCGTAATTTGGTGCTATATTGACCTCTATTTACTGTTGCCATACTGTACTAATCATATCGGAACTTGGTGTTATATTGACCTTCATTTACTGTGGCCATATTCAACTAGTCGTATCGGAACTTGGTGTTATATAGACCTTCATTTACTGTGGCCATATTCAACTAGTCAAATCGGAACTTGGTGCTATATTCACCTTCATTTACTGTGGCCATATTCAACTGGTCATATCGGAACTTGATGCTAAATTGACCTTCATTTACTGTGGCCATATTCAACTAGCTATATCGGAACTTGGTGTTATATTCACCTTCATTTATTATGGCCATATTCAACTAGTCATATTGGAACTTGGTGCTATATTGACATATATTTACTGTAGCCATACTGTACTAATCATATCGGAACTTGGTGTTATATTGATCTTCTTTTACTTTGGCCATATTGAACTAGTCATATCTGAACTTGGTGTTATATTCACCTTCATTTACTGTGGCCATATTCAACTAGTCCTATCGGAACTTGGTGTTATATTGACCTTCATTTACTGTGGCCATATTCAACTGGTCATATCAGAACTTGGTGCTATATTCGCCTTCATTTACTGTGGTCATGTTCAACTAGTCATATCGAAACATGATGTTATATTCACCTTCATTTACTGTGGCCATATTCAACTAGTCACATCGGAACTTGGTGCTATATTGACCTCCATTTACTGTGGCCATACGCTACTAATCATATCGGAACTTGGTGTTATATTCACCTTCATTTCCTGTGGCCATATTCAACTAATCATATCGGAACTTGGTGCTATATTGACCTCTATTTACTGTAGCCATACTGTACTAATCATTTTGGAACTTGGTGTTATATTGACCTTCATTTACTGTGGCCATATTCAACTAGTCATATCGGAACTTGGTGCTATATTGACCTTCATTTACTGTGGCCATATTCAACTTGTCATATCGGAACTTGGTGTTATATTCACCTTCAGTTACTTTGGCCATATGCAACTAGTCATATCGGAACTTGGTGTTATATTCACCTTCATTTACTGTTGCCATATTCAACTAGTCCTATTGGAACTTGGTGTTATATTGACCTTCATTTACCGTAGCCATATTCAACTAGTCATATCGGAATTTGGTGCTATATTGACCTCTATTTACTGTGGCCATACTGTTCTAATCATATCGTAACTTGGTGTTATATTGACCTTCCTTTACTGTGACCATATTGAACCAGTGATATCGGAACTTGGTGCTATATTGACCTTCATTTACTGTGGCCATATTCAACTAGTCATATCGGAACTTGGTGTTATATTGACCTTCATTTACTGCGGCCATATTCAACTAGTCACATCGGAACTTGGTGCTATATTGACCTATCTTTACTGTGGCCATATTCAACTAGTCATATCGGAACTGGGTGCTATATTCACGTCTATTTACTGTGGCCATACTGTACTAATCATATCGGAACTTGGTGTTATATTGACCTTCATTTACTGTAGCCATATTGAACTAGTCATATTGGAACTTTGTGTTATATTAACCTTCATTTACTGCGGCCATATTCAACTAGTCATATCGGAACTTGGTGTTATATTGACCTTCATTTACTGTGGCCATATTCAACTAGTCATATCGGAACTTGGTGTTATATTCACCTTCATTTACTGTGGCCATATTCAAGTAGTCATATCGGAACTTGGTGCTATATTAACCTCTATTTACTGTGGCCATATTGAACTAGTCAAATGGGTACTTGGTGCTATATTGATGTCTATTTTCTTTGGCCATACAGAAGTAGTCAGGTTGGTACTTGGTGATATATTGATTTCTATTTACACTGGCCATATAGAACTAGTCAAACGGGTAGTTAGTGTTATATTAACGTTTATTTACTGTAGACACAGAGGACTAATCAGATGAGTTCTGTTTTGAATACTTCGTCTCGCTGATGTTAACATGCATGCTAATTGTAAACAAGATTGCACAAGGCATGCCCCATGTGGTTCTGGGGCGATCTATGTATGAAAAGTATTGGAACCACTGCCTTACCCTTGCATGATCGTAAGAGGCGGCGACTAAGAGGGTCTTAACGCTTGGTTTCGCTGTAACTCTGTGATTCCAGCAGGTGCAAATTTTGATTCCATGCCTCATGTTTTTATTTCGATATACATAGATGTGAAACAAAAATTTGCGCCATCTAACCTATACTGTGTTGGTGCGCCGTAAAACCCAAATAAATGAATAAATATGCACCAGGCATGTCAGCGGTGTAGTCCAGATAAGCTGTCAAGGTCTAGCATGATGTTTTACTCTAACTGTGACCTTGACCTTTGAGATAGGACCTTGGTGCTTGCGCATGACACTTCGTCACACTGAGGTTAATACAAATAGCAAATATCAACGAGATTTCTCCATGCGTATCAAAGTTTTAGTCTAAACACACAAATCCGGACGGACGCATGGACGTATATATTTTTCTCCATGCGTATCAAAGTTTTAGTCTAAACACACAAATCCGGACGGACGCATGGACGTACATATTCATACAGTTATTTGCTGTACAAAGACTATAGCTTCTTACACCTTATTTATCTTCTTTTTGCTTATAACTCTGCTCATACATAATTTTAAACAAGAAATTGCTTTTGCAATAAAAAAACGCATGTCTCCCCCAATGCAAAGTCCTATAGGCAAGAAGTCAATAGGGGTCAGGAGCGAAAGTCAAAGAGACACTGATGGTTGGCTGCAGTAGGGATCATCTACATGGCATGTCCAGTCATCCCGCTAAATTTCAACACTCTTAGCCTAGTGGTTTTCAAGTCACTGTTCAGGCTCCTGTGACCTTGACCATTGATCAAGTGACCTCAAAATAAATAGGGGTCATCTACTCTGCATGTCCAATCATCCTATTAAGTTTCAACATTCTAGGTCAAGTGGTTCTCAAGTTATTCTCCAGAAATGATTTTGCATGACCAGGCCCCTGTGACCTTGACCTTTAATAGAATGACCCCAGATCAATAGGGGTCATCTTCTCTGCATGTCCAATCATCCTATGAAGTTTCAACATTCTGGGTCAAAAGGTTCTCAAGTCATTGATCGGAAATTGTTTTCCATGTTCAGGCTTCTGAGACCTTGACCTTTAACAGAATGACCCCAAAATCGATAGGGGTCATCTACTCTGCATGTTCAATCATCCTATGAAGTTTCAACATTCTGGGTCAAGTGGTACTCAAGTTATTGATCGGAAATGGTTTTCAATGTTCAGGCCCCTGTGACCTTTACCTTTGACGGAGTGACCCCAAAATCAATAGCGGTCATCTACTCTGCATATACAATCATCCTATGGAGTTTCAACATTCTAGGTCAAGTGGTACTCAAGTTATTGATCGGAAATGGTTTTCAATGTTCAGGCCCCTGTGACCTTGACCTTTGACGGAGTGACCCCAAAAACAATAGGGGTTGTCTACTCTAGCAGCTCTACAACCCTATGAAGTTTGAAGGTTCTAGGTCAAATGGTTCTCCAGTTATTGCTCGGAAATGAAGTGTGACGTTCGGACGGACGGGCGGACGGACGGACGGACAGGGCAAAAACAATATCTCCCCCAATAGGGGGGGGGGGGGGGGCGGAGACATAATCAGGATTTTTATCGTTGGTAGAGCAGGTACAATATTGGTGGTATTATGCCTTTGCATATGGCCGCAGTACTTTCTTCACTAAGGAAAAGAGATGTTCCTTGATCTGTTTTTGACCGGAAGGTCATGGCGATCACTGACGCCAATGAACACATGTGCTGTTGTCGTCTTCTCGGTACTGTTTTCTCGGTATCAAGATATTACACCTCTGGGACAATACACCCTTGGATTTACTCCTCCAGGTCTTTACAACCTAGGACTTTACACCTCCCTTATTTATATACTATAGATATTTATTGTGTAGGCAATAATAATTATTGATTATTTAAGTTATAATTGATTTGATTAAATAGAAGGTGTTTGTCACACTTACACTGAGTAATTGATAATTAAAAGTTAGGCTTGTGGATATTAATCCACTGTTGATGGTAATGAAATAGATTGAAATTGTTAGGGAAATAAAAGCTAATTGGGTATTTTTGTAGGCTCTCAACACAAAATATTTAGCCTAATCTGACTGATATTTTCCAAATAGATTTTAATTCTTTTGTAGATGTTTTAAGAATGAATGCTGGTTCAAAAGTTTGTCTTGTTGAAGTTTGCTTTTTTCAAAATTATATATTATTCAGCTTTCTGATTAATAACTCATTTTTAAACATATTTATTTATTATTATAGTATTTTAATTAATAACTCATTTTTAAACATTTTTTTCATTACAGTATTAAAATTATAATAACTAATTTTTAAGCATATTTATTTATTATTTCAGTATTCTAATTTATAACTCGGTTTTAATTATATAATGTGAATTTTAATTGACCACCTTAGAATTATTTGTCAAATATTGTGAAGGTAGAAAGATTATACATTAAAAATGATAATTAAAAGGTGTTTGTCAATGCATTTTGTGTCATTCATTACATTTTATAAAACAATATTGAAATATTTTTTTAATGTATTATGAAATTATTTAATTTAAAAGATAATATACATATATTTGAGACAACATTTGTCTGTTTAAAATATGATCTCATTGCTTTATGATTTATATTGTCCAAAATAGAAGAATCAATTCTAAAAAAATATATTGTCTTAAATACATGTTAATATTATCTTTCATATTCCTGTGAAATTCCAATCCAAGCAAGTGTCACTGTTTGATAGTAATGGCACATTCCAGAAATGCTATTATGTCTAGCAATTAGTTAATTCCCACATATCACATGCCTATATTGTTTTATTTAAGTATACATGGAAAACTTAAAGAAGGAAAAGAACAATTTCAAAGATATATCACTTTTTTTTTAAATTTCATAATTTATCATTTCATTCTCATGTAACTCTGTAACAAATTAACATATAAAAATGTACTTATATGTATGTCTAATTAGCAATCATGCACTTCACATCTTAGATATTTTAGTCATATTACTCATAGTCATATTTAGCCAAGATATCACAAAATACACAATTGGAGGTTCTTATTTCCTTTTGGATCCTACATTTTAGGGCCTTAAATGCTTGGGCAATGCTTGATTGTTTACCTTTCTTTTCATGTTTGAATACATTGTGGTGTAACAGTTACTAAGTTCACTCTACTAGCTACAACAACAACAACAACACTGTTCACTATAATAACTACTATTTAATAGTAACCTCTTTTAATAAAACGTTTTATAATTTTACCAAATACATTTGGAAAATTACCATGACCCAAGATCTTACGAAGTTGCCTTGGTACCTCAGACCATGACATAGTTTTTCATGAACTAAATATTAACATAGGAAGACCAGTTCAACAAAGTTAATTAAATGTAATAAGAAACCTAACTGGTCTAATTTCAAATCAGACATACTTGAGTTTGGTGTTCAATTCTCCAACTCAAACCATACAGATCCCAACTCTGCATGGAATGCATTTAAAGAAGAAATAAATAAGCTGAGTGATAAACACATCCCAACAAAACTAAGTAAGACATGTGCGGACCTTCCCTGGTTATCCCCCAAAAATCCTCAGACTCATACGTAAACGGGACAAAATGTTGTCGTATAATGACTTTAAGAATTCATTATACTTATTAGATAAGCATTATTCATCTTGTTTTTTCGGTCAGTTATAAGTCACACACAAAAGAATTTCGGAATGCTACTTAAAATAACTTCAGCGCTTGGTCATATCTGGAAAGAGACAGGTCAAGATATCTCACCCAGGTTAAGAATTTCGGAATTAAATATATGAAAAAGTTGTAAAAATATATATGAAACATTGGCCTTACACCTCCCAAACCTGAGACATTACTCCTCCCAAAAGGGAGGTGTAAAGTCCAATGTTGGAGAAAACGAATTCAGGTATTTACACCTCTGGGACAATACACTCTGGGACTTAACACCTCCCAAACCTGAGACATTACTCCTCCCAAAAGGGAGGTGTAAAGTCCCAGAGTGTATTGTCCCAGAGGTGTAAATACCTGAATTCGTTTTCTCCAGGTAATTTTACTCATGTTACTTAATTTACATAGCTTGAGGGACATTGTTTATAGTTAAATCTCTTCGTTTTCACTAAGAAATTTTGGAAGGCAGCGGCTATACCCTCTCTAACTGACTCAGGAGCCTCTTCAATCTCTCCAGCTTATACTTTTAGAATAACTGGCCCACAATGAATATAATTTCTGTGGAGCAAATCCTCCACAGTTTCCACCATTTCAATCCTCATACTGTTGTATCTCTCACATTCAAATATAAAGTGTTCCACTGTCTCTGCAACCCCGCAGTGGTCACACTCCGGAACCTGTTCCACATTAATCTTGGCCATATGATGGTTTAATCTACAGTGTCCACTGATCATTTGGTTAAATATACTGAATGTGTTATGGCTGAATTCCCCAAATAAATCCCTGGTTTCTACAGATGTGTATATTTCCTGTATTTTGTCAACTTTATCAGAGTGTATATACTTGTTGTTCTATTTTTGCTTAACCTTTTCTTTCATAATTCTGACTGCATCCCTTGAGGTTAACATTCCTGTCCCTTCATCTGTACTGTCAATCATGCTTTTTGCTGCTAACTTTGCTTGTTGATCTGCAAGTTCATTGCCTTTCAGACCTTTGTGGCCAGGTATCCAGTGCACCGCGGCTGTGTTCCGGCGATCTTCCAGTAAACCAATTTTGCCTTTTATTTTCAGTATTGTCTCCACTTTATATGCAGGTGTTTCTTTGAAGAAGACCGGAATGATAGCTGATTGGCAATCGGTAAAAAGGTGTATTTTCTTATCCATTATGTGAGTTGCCTCTACTAAAAAATCCATTGCTATTTCAATACCAACTACCTCTCCCGAGAAATTGTTACCAATTTTGCTTACTCCTTTGTTTAAAAGGATTGGCTGACTGCTGTACCCTTCCAGATAAACAGCAGCTCCAACACCAGTTGGACCAGGGTTTCCAAATGATGACCCATCTGTAAATACTAAGATGTCTTGCTTGTTGCATGCCTCTAATATTTCTCGAATATTTTCAACCTGTACCTCTTTGCTTTCTCCAAACTGCGCTTTGTTTACTTTACCTTAAACTCTTAACAATCCAAATAACTCCTTGTTATACTCAAACTCTCTTTCTCAATATTGTCTCGTACTTCGTTGAATCTTGTTAAAAGAAGTTGAAAATATGGTTTTCCTCTAAACTGTTTGGCATTTGTCATCCATTTATCAAAACAAAGACAAATATCAAACAGGGAATGCCACGTACCAAAATCGCAGCCTCCCCAAAACGAAACCTACAACACGCAGACGTGCACACCACAAACACACACACATACACATACACGTACACACACACAAAGACAACACACGAGAACAAAACGAACAAAGGAACACACACGTGTACATACACGCGAACACACACACAAAGCCTACACAAGAGGACAAAACGAACAAACAAAGGAACACAGTGGGGCACCGCCTTGAAACGGTCAGTGGCAAAAACACCACTGGGGAGCTTAAACCGGTTTATGGTGCGCACTCAACCTCACTCTTACCCCCACCATGTTCCAAAGACACGGGACAGTGTAAATAAAAGTAATCCCCTCCAGGTGATTCTCTAACACACGTAATGGAAACAAAAAGGCATGGCATGTAAAACACAAAAATGCTCGTGTATAAAAATATAAAAAGCAAACCTTTAGAACCAAAAAACGTATTTACTCAATGCCTTTTCAGAAGACAGAGCAACAAGAGAAACACCCTTAAGGGCCCGACGAAACAGGCCAGAAGACAGATATCAAAACAGTTCAGTCCTGGTAGGATTTAAAAACTGCTTATCATAGAGTCATCCCCCTCTTCCGTTAGACACAATCAAAGAGGGAAGCGTAGTGTCCAATTGTAAACGGGTTGAACACTAAACATGCGGTATGTCTCAAAACAGTTGGGTCGTAACCTCTTTTAATAAAACGTTTTATAATTTTACCAAATACATTTGGAAAATTACCATGACCCGAGATCTTACGAAGTTTGTAAACCACATCCCCATAAAAAACGGGTTTAGAAATACCTTCTCTCAGAAGTAAATTACTATTGAATTTTAAAACTAAATCAGAATTACGATAGTAAAATTTCGCAAAATATTTACGCAGTTTGTAATAACGGTAGACTTGCTGAAGAAGTTTACTTGTAATATATAGATTACCTTCATTGAAATGCTTGACATGACTACACGCTCTGACCGAATTAATTGAGAAATATATACCCCATAAGATGTAGCCTGAGGTACATCCCCATCCAAATGGGGAAAATTTACAATACTAAAGTTAAAATCATCCCTCTTTTCATAAATTTTGGTATGTATAATATTGTCATAAATAGAGAGATGTAAATCTAAAAACGAAGCATCAGTATCCGAATTTTTAGTTTTAATTAACTGAAGCTCCCTAGGATAAATAGTACCCGCCAATTGACCTGCGTATCTGGAGAAAGGCTCAACATAAAGTCTCTTTCATAACAATATAAAAACAAATCTGCGACAAGGGGTGCACAATTTGTTCCCATGGGAATACCAACTACTTGTCTAAAAACTGCATTCCCATACCAGATGTAAATGTTGTTCAATAAAAAGGAAAGAGCTTTACAAACTTCGTCACAGGTCCACATTGTATAATGTTTAATAATATTGCTAGTAAAAAAAGCTTTATCAAAACTGCAAGCGAGAAATGTAGCATTCTCTCTGGAAAAAGTCTTTTGAATTAGGGCAGTTAGTTTGTCATTTATTAAGCTATGTGGTAAAGTGGTATACAAAGTAGAAAAATCGTATGTACTGACTGTAGATACCTTGTGATTATTAATTTTAAACTTATCCAAGATTTCGCAAGAATTTTTAATCGACCAAAATAAATGTTAACCAGAGTTTTCGTATACTATATCGCAGTATCTTTCCACATGGGCTTTCACAGCAGGTAGACATGATGTTAATAGTTTTGAAATATTTGTAGTTGTACAAGAGCTTGAATTAGCAATGAAGCGGGCTTTATATGGTTGTTTATGCAATTTAGGAATCCAGTACATGGTTGGTAGTTTAATTTGTTGATCGTCAGAGTCAGATTTCAAAGTGTCTGTATTATGTTTTGCTGCTAATCTGATCACTTCTTGAGCCTGTCTGAGTTTGATGTGAAGATCAATTGAAGTGCAGTTTGTTAGTATCTCCAGTGTATCTGTGCTAGTACTACGATGACATCCAGATGCTTTTAACATTTCACTTCTTTGGATCTTTTCCATATTTTGGCTGAACTTGTCTCCGGCAGAAACCAAAGCTGCAGCTCCATAGTCAACTACTGGTAGTACTAACGCCTTGTACAGTCTCATGAATGTTGATTGTGGGCAGCCAGCATGAGTGTTGGCAAAATTATCTAAGCTGTTCAAAGCACTAAATCCACTTGCAACCTTATCAGATATATGTTTATTGAAGTTAAGTTCATCGTCCAGAGTGATTCCTAATAGTTTTTTGTGTTTAACAATAGGGAGTGAAATACTGTTCATTTTCACAGCAGCATGTTGTCTGTCCATATCAGTGATATTGTCTCCAAAGATAAGTACCTCTGTTTTCTCTGGCGCTATTGACATGTTCCACTTATTACACCAAGTTGTTATGCTGTCTAGATCACTGTTTGTCTTCATAACTGCTTCTTGTAAACTACTGTCTGAGTTAAGCAGACTAGCATCATCAGCAAACTCTGCATGTATTCCCCTGGTGCTTTTGAGGGCGTCACTGGTGTACATGTTGCAAAGAATTGGTTATATGACTGAACCCTGTGGAATTCCAACTTTGGAAATGAATGTAGGAGACTTATAATCATTTACTTTAATATAGTATTGTTTATCCTTCAAAAAAGTTTTCAAATATAGCCAGAGTCTGCCATTCACACTATAACCTGCTGCCTTTTTCAATAGTCCTCCTCGCCAGATCCGTTCATAACACGACTCATAGTCCATGATTGTTAGAACAGCATACTCTTTGGCTTTCTGTGCCATTTCTATTGCATTAACAATTCGCATCACAGTCTGTGTACATGACCTGTTTTTCCTATAAGCATTTTGTGACTCTGACGAACCCCCCTCAACTTCCAATTTCCAAGTTAACCTGTTCGACAGAATTCTTTCCATCATTTTACCTATTACGCTTTCTAGTGTTATTGGTCTATAAGATCTGACATTGTTGTAGTCAGTTTTGCCTGGTTTTGGAAGCATTACTTTTGGATCTAACTTAAAAGCTTCTGGTAGAACTCCCTTTGCCCATGATTTTTGAAATATGTACCAAAGGCCATCATATATTGCTTCTCCTCCTTTTTCAGCATTTTTGTAAATATCTTTTCTTCTGGACTTGGGGCACTATGGGATGCTGATATATTGGTGCCATTGATCACCTCATCTAAAGTGATTTTCACATTCACAGTAAGATGTGCAATTTCTTTCTGCTATTTTGGCCTTTTCATTGGTCTCCATGTTTGATACTTCTTGCTCAACTTCCTGGTACCAGTCTCTGTCATAGGTTATTACATCCAAAGTTTCCTTACCATACTTTTCCTTAAATTCAAAAAATATTTCTTCATCTGTGACAGCTATAGTCTTATCTCCTCTTACCAAGGGCTGGATTACACCTCTACATGACTGATTTCTAACGGAATTGACCACAGTCCAGAATTTCTGGTTGTCTTTATAGTCCATTTTGGCCACAATTTGTTCTAGATACTCGGATTTAGCTCTCTCTTCTTCTTCTTTAAATTCTTGCCTAGCAATGTTTAACTGCTGAAGGTTGTTCTCATCACTTCTTTTCTGGAACTGTCTTCTCAAGGTCTTAAAATTTTTTGCTAACAACGATAGCTTCTCTGTCCAGTAACATTTACTGTATTTGCAAATTTTCTTTTTTGGTATGACTCTTTCAGCAGTGGTGAGGATTACATTAGTAAATTCTTCATAATCCTCATTTACATGACTATTATGATTTATTTTTTCCTTCCAAACTTCAACACATGCAGAACATTCTGCTTTCCACCTCATCCAATCTGTCTTTTCGAAGTCCCATTTTTCTCTCACTATCAATTCTTCCTCAACTCCTATTTCAAATGTTATCATGCTGTGATCAGTATTTAAGAAAATCTCTTGCTGTACTTTCCAATTGTAAATCTTCCTTGTAAGGACTATGCTTGAAATAGTAAGATCTATAATTTTATCCTTCCTTGTAGGTTGTGCATCATTTAGTACATACAGATTTTTCTCTATAAGATATTCATGTAGTATCAAACCAAGCTTGTTATGACTTTGATCATTCCAGTATTGATGATGTGCATTGTAGTCCCCAAGTAGTAACACTGGAAGGTCTTTATCCAATAATGCTCTGTCTATCACATTAAATAGTCTCTTGAGCATATCCTCATCCCCTGGTGGAATATACACTGGCAGGGGTGTAAAATTCCACTCGCCCGCTCGCATTGGTGAGTTAAAGTCTGAGTAGGACGAGTGGACCTCGCTGTATACTCGACCGATCGGGCGAGTGGTTTTTTAAGTCCTTACTTTACCAAAATTCAGAAATTACATTCCAAAACGTCAACAAACTTTGAGATGGTTCAGTCGCTAATTGGATTGACTGGAATTTACCCGCGAATCGTAAAGATATCAAAACGTCATGCCTGTAATTTTCCATTCCACAAGCACGTGCGACCTATCGTAATGTCTAATTTACATCGACATGTACACAAAAACCGTGCGTAGTGCATTCATTTTTTAACATTTTCGCTTCAAGTTTTCAGCACCTCTTGAGAAATAATACTTTTTGAATTCTATAACGATTTTAATAAGATATCGACAGAAATGTAGGCAAAATTCTATAAAAACGGTCGAATTTTCATATAATCATTTGTAAAAATTCAAACAGCGCGATCTTAGTTACTTATTTCTTTCTAAAAGTAAATAAATGATGAATACTCTAGGCATAAAATTCAGACTTTTGACCAGAAAGTACAAAAAACAGAATAAAAAAGTCTTAAATAATGAAAAAGCGGCAGCAATTACAATACATGGAGTAAAACGATTTTTGGCAAACAGATTTCTGTTAGTGCGGCAGAATAGAGTTACGGGTGACCTCGTGAACGTAAATAGAAATGCGATTTTAAAATAAAGCAATGTGATGTCACTGCGGTTTTTAATAAGTTTTAAATGAATCTTTGTACATGTATTTTTTGACCAACAATTTAAAAGTTTTTCTTGTCAAACAATAATGTAAATTCCTTGAGGGCAAATAGGACAAAGAGGTAGGATATCCACTATAGTAACTATCATTTGAGACATTTACCTTTTATACGGGATATAGCACATTCGCTTTTGATAACAAATTAAAGAAGAAACTTTTATTGATTTCTATTTCTCAGCAATTTTAAGAACCGATGCGGTACGATCAGACAGTGATGTGTCACATGGCGCGAAAACATGACGTAATGCCATGACAATCTCGAGCAAAATACCGCTTTGATCTCCACTTCAGATGTCAAGATACTGACACACTTCTTTTAGCTCTTTGAGGGGGTGTAAATTGATCATGAAAACAAGGCCAATTACTTAGTTTATCAACTGAATAATTACCGATAATCTTTAACGTTTCTTTTTCTCTCTTTCAACACGGGTGGATGGACGATGATTATTGTGTCCGAATGTTTTAGACACTTTTCAAAATAAATATTTTTCGGGAAAATTTATATACTGTTGTACATAATTCATAAAAGTGACAGTATTAAAAATGTCAATTATTAGGGCGAGTGGCTGTGCACTAAGGGCGAGTAGATATTACTGGCTACTAGTCCTGCAGGGCGAGTGGTGTGAAAAAAAAATTTACACCCCAGCACTGACCCCACTAGATATCTATGCTCTTTTGAGTAAACATTACTCCATACAGCTTCAATATCTTGTCTATACAAGTCTTTTCTTTGAAGCACTTTTAAATTTTTTTGTCATCATTAAAGCAACTCCTCCACCTCTTTTACTGGTTCTTTCATTAGCTATCCAATGCCACTTATTTTTTAATATTCTTTTATCTTTGTTACAGAATGCCAAATTTCAGATAATGCAATAACGTCTATATTGTCTTTCAGTACAACATTCTCTAGTAACTGAAATGAGGTATTTAATGACCTCACATTTGCTTGTGCAATTTTCATTTTGATTGTTTTTCTGATTACTTCATTCAAAACAAATATAATCATAAATAATTTCATGGAATCAACGATTGAAATTAAATAACTTTCATAAGGTAAAACAACAAAAACAAGAGGACCATGATGGTCCTGAATCGCTCACCTCTTCCCACATGACCCAGTTTCGAGTATGACGTCGTTTTTTTCTATTATTTGACATAGTGACCTAGCTTTTGAGCTCATGTGACCCAGTTTTGAACTTGACCTAGATATTATCAAGATAAAAATTCTGACCAAATTCATGAAGATCCATTGAAAAATATGGTCTCTAGAGAGGTCACAAGGTTTTTCTATTATTTGACCTATTGACCTAGTTTTCGAAGGTACTTGACCCTGTTTTGCACTTTACCTAGATATCATCAAGGTGAACATTCTCACTAATTCTCATGAAGATCTCATGAAAAATATGGCCTCTAGAGAGGTCACAAGGTTTATCTATTATTTGACCTATTGACCTAGTTTTCGAAGGTACGTGACCCTGTTTTGAACTTTACCTAGATATCATCAAGGTGAACATTCTCACTAATTCTCATGAAGATCTCATGAAAAATATGGCCTCTAGAGAGGTCACAAGGTTTTTCTATTACTTGACCTACTGACCTAGTTTTTGATCGCAGTTGACCCAGTTTCAAACTTGACCTAGATATCATCAAGGTGAACATTCAGATCAATTTTCATGAAGATCAATTGAAAAATATGGCCTCTAGAAGTCAAAAGATTTTAATAATTTTGGGCCTACTGACTGACCTAGTTTTTGACCGAAGTTGACCCAGTTTCAAACCTGACCTAGATATCATCAAAATGAACATTCAGACCAACTTTCATACAGATCCCATGAAAAGTATGGCCTCTAGAGAGGTCACAAGGTTTTTATATTATTTGACCTACTGACCTAGTTTTTTAAGGCATGTGACCCAGTTTCAAACTTGACCTAAATATCATCAAGGTGAACATTCTGACCAATTTTCATGAAGATCCATTCAAGTGTATGGCCTCGAGAGGTCACAAGGTTTTCCTATTTCAAGACCTACTGACCTAGTTTTTGATTCGCAGTTGACCCAGTTTCAAACTTGACCTATATATCATCAAGGTAAACATTCAGACCAACTTTCATACAGATCCCATGAAAAATATGGCCTCTAGAGAGGTCACAACGTTTTTCTCATTATTTGACCTGCTGACCTAATTTTGATGGCACGTGACCCACTTTCGAACTTGACCTAGATATCATCAAGATGAACATTCAGACCAATTTTTATGGAGATCCATTCACAAGTATGGCCTCTAGAGAGGTCACAAGGTTTTTCTATTTTTAGACCTACTGACCTAGTTTTTGACCGCACATGACCCTGTTTCGAACTTGACCTAGATATCATCAAGATAAACATTCACACCAACTTTCATACAGATCCCATGAAAAATATGGCCTTTAGAGAGGTCACAAGGTTTTTCTATTACTTGACCTACTGACCTAGTTTTTAAGGGCACGTGACTCACTTCCAAACTTGACCTAGATATCATCAAGATGAACATTCCGACCAATTTTCATGACAGCTCATGAAATATATCGCCCCTAGAGAGGTCACAAGGTTTTTTCTATTTTTAAATCTACTGACCTAGTTTTTGACCGCACGTGACCCAGTTTCAAACTTGACCTAGATATTATCAAGATGAACATTCAGACCAACTTTCATACAGATCCCATGAAAAATATGGCCTCTAGAGAGGTCACAAGGTTTTTCTATTATTTGACCTACTGACATAGTTTTTGATGGCACGTGACGCAGTTTCGAACTTGACTGGGATATCATCAAGGTGAACGTTCTGACCAATTTTCATGAAGATCTTTTGAAATATATGGCCTCTAGAGAGGTCACAAGGTTTTTCTATTTTTAGACCTTCTGACCTAGTTTTTGATGGCACCTGACCCAGTTTCGAACTTGACCTAGATATCATCAAGGTAAACGTTCTGACCAATCTTCATGAAGATCTCAAGAAATATATGGCCTCTAGAGAGGTCACAAGGTTTTTCTATTTTTAGACCTACTGACCTAGTTTTTGATGCAAACCCTGACCCAGTTTCAACTTGACCTAGATATATCAAGTGAACGTTCTGACCAATCTTTCATGAAGATCCATGAAAATATGGCCTTTAGAGAGGTCACAAGGTTTTTCTATTTTTTGACCTACTGACCTAGTTTTTGACGGCACGTGACCCAGTTTCAAACTTGACCTAGATATCATCAAGATGAACGTTCTGACCAATTTTCATGAAGATCTTGTGAAATATATGGCCTCTAGAGAGGTCACAAGGTTTTTCTATTTTTAGACCTACTGACCTAGTTTTCGAAGGTACATGACCCTGTTTTGAACTTTACCTAGATATCATCAAGAAGAACATTCTCACTAATTCTCATGAAGATCTCATGAAAAATATGGCCTCTAGAGAGGTCACAAGGTTTTTCTATTACTTGACCTACTGACCTAGTTTTTGATCGCAGTTGACCCAGTTTCAAACTTGGCCTAGATATCATCAAGATGAACATTCTGACCAACTTTCATAAAGATCCCACAAAAAATGTGACCTCTAGAGTGGTCACATGAAAAAGTTTACGGACGGACGGACGGACGCACACACGGACGTACGGATGGACGGACGGACGGACGACGGACGCTGCGTGATCACAAAAACTCACCTTGTCACTATGTGACAGGTGAGCTAAAAATCCTATGTACACAATGTTGTTTTGTTAATCTATTACCTATTTTGTAGTTTTGCCCGGAGACTGATGAAGGCAGCACATTGGGTTGAGCTTGCTGGGTGATGTCCCTCACAATTAGCACACCTTATTTGACCAGAGCATTTATCTGTATGATTATTACTGCAAATTTACTATACAAATTTACTATACAAATCAATTATTCGTTTGTTTCGTTGTTTTTGTTGTTGTTGTTCTAGTTTGCTATCCAAACTCCAACGCAATGATCTCCCTTGCCGCTTCGCTCATCAAGGGGGCAAGGGACAGTAAATTTGAAAATTCCACAACTCGGCGCTGATACCAGTGCGAAAAAAATCATAAAAAATCCAATTTTGACAAATTCAAGGCAATTTTTGAGCGAATGTCTTGCATAGACATAGCACTTCATTATATGACATTTTCAGCCTGCCGATTCTGTTGATTCTGTGATAGAAACGAGAAAAACGCAGGTTTCAGGACACCAAATTTTGAGACAAAAATGGCCCAAAATGCACACCTTGCGCGGCCTGTACCGTATTATCTGCAAATGACTGACCTAAAACGCACACATATTTTTAAAGCATGTGGCCAGACGAAAATAATGGTGGGAAGAAAATGATCTCATAACCGTGTACTTTTTCCGTAAATTTGAGCTGAAGCTGGATGGATGGATGACCATTTCCAATTCGTCTGACTTCCGTTACCTCAGGTAAAGTTTTAGACCCGGCCGTCTACATGGAGCTAGGAAAATCGATACAAGCACATATTTATTTTACACAATAATCACTTGTACGCAGGAATCCTTAGTTCTACAAGTAAAACATTGCAGCAAATAGATGGTCGCACGCCCCCCCCCCCCCCCCCCCCCCAAAAAAAAAAACAAAACAAAGGGTTTGTAATAGTCTTCTATATCAGCGAAGGTATATTTCACCCAAGATGATAGTGAAACTGGAATGATAGAGAATAAAACGGAACAAGCAGAAACTGCAGTTGCTAGATCTGTAAATGTGGCACACTGCTACTCATCCCTGATTTAAAAACTTGCCACCCGAAAAAAATAAAAACAAGAGGGCCAAGATGGTCCTAGGTCGCTCACCTGAGAAACACACCATAGCAGTGTAAACATGTTTGACCTAGTGATTTCATGGAAACAAATATTCTGGCCAATTTTGATTAATATGGGACCGAAAATGTGGTCTCTTGAGTTTAAACAAGTATTTTCTTAGATATGCGCTAGTGACCTAGTTTTTGTCCCAAGATGACCCATATTCAAACTTGTCCTAGATTTTATCACGGCAATTATTCTGACCAAATTTGTTGAAGATCAATTGAAAAATACAGTCTCTATCGCATACACAAGGTTTTTCTTTGATTTGACCTATGACCCACTTTTTGACCCCAGATGACCCATTTTCGAACTTGGCCTAGATTTTATCAAGGTAATCATTCTGACATTTCATGAAGATCAGTTGAAAAATACAGCCTCTATCGCATACACAAGCTAACTATTGACAGACAGACGCCGGACGTCGAGTGATCACAAGAGCTAAAAATCAGAGTACAAATATGCCCCCAAGAGTAAACAAAATAGTGTGGAATAAATTTATTTCAAGGTAAATACAGTATTACAGCAATATAAGTAAATAAAATGCATTTTTATATTTTATCTGTAGAACTTCTGTAAAAACTTGAAAAAGTTAACTTCACAGCGCGACAGTTTGCACAGCCAGACCAGGATTCGAACCTGGAACCTCCCCAAAACACAAATTACCATACGTAATTTCATCAATTTTGGGTTGCTCTGCCAATTGAGCTATCTGGCCAGTGGTACTGCAATATCCTAGCAATATCACTTAAGATAAATTTTCGATTTCTGGTTTTTAAAGCTGAAAGGGAGCACTAAAATGTGGAGAAAAAAAAATGGTATTAAATGGGGATTTTAGTAATCATCCAAGTTTTCTACCGAGTCAACTCTGTATATAAGCTGATTTACCACCTTTTTCTATTGAACCTGCTGAAATTCTCTCAAAAAATTAATTAAAATCCTCTTTTAATATTTAAAACAAGCATTGTCACATACAAATACAAATTAGGTTAGAAAAAAGGTTTCCGGTATCCCAACCTACCTTCTGGCCGGACCCTAATTCTTTTTCATTGCCTTTGGAGAAGGGTTTGTTCAAATGTTTTAACAAAAAGTTGATAAACTGCACTTTTTATGCTTTAGACATGGTCAGTGATGTTAGAAATCAACTTACTCAGGGATAAATTAGCAGGGGCTCAGGGTGTAACAATATATCGAAATTCATTTTATCATGATACATTAGTTTGGCGATACGCATATCGTATCTATTTTCCTTGAGCATGTTACTGGAAACAAATTTTTTAGGCCTTACAGTACATGTATACTAGCTAAATTGTAGTCATATAGGGTATCTTAAATACTATATGATTTTTGAGACAGGAAAGTGTGCAGATTGGAAATCATACACTGTTTTTCAAAGTGAAAGTATCATATATTTGAATGGGACTAAAATTACATTTTCATTTTTTTATTGAATGGGTGTGTAATCTCTCTATAAATCTATATCTACGGAAATACTCCCAACAATCATTTTCTGATCATAACTGGGCGGTCGGGGCAGTTGTTAAAAACTAGGGAAATCTTCAAATAAATAAATGTAGCACAAAATATGCAATTAGCTGCGGTCTCTTTTGCAGAAAAACCTGAAAAATGTATTAATGTCATAATCCAGGACATTGACTTTAATACCCTATAAATCTTCATCATTTAAATTCTATGTCAAAACCACAATTGATTTGTCATTCATACACATACAAGTGTCCAAAACACAATTTTCGTCTTGTAATCAAAACTAGCAGAAAAGTAGTGGTTGTTATTTATCATCAGGAAGTATGTACCAGAAGACTGAGAGTCACAATTTATCACGAGGTCTCAAATCGCCCATTATCTGGACTATCATTGGACCTTATAATAAGATGAAATGCCCCCTTGTGCAGGACATTGGAATATATTTAAAAATAGCTCGCTTTAATAATTGGAAAAACCTTGAACAGCGCCACCTGCCGAGTGTAACATATGTACATGTGTAGTAAATTCGCGCCATAAGTCACATAGTCTATTGTACTGCAACTCACCTCTATAAACCTATGCAAAATCCATGTTATTTATTTAATATTAAACTAGGTCATCACTTTGGTTGACTTGCTAGGACTTTGGTTTATTCTACAATTTAGTTCCACACGTGAATATTCAACTGGCACTAAAAATGCACTAAAAACTTAAAACCTGTATGTATTGTCATTGGACTCGCCTTAAGTTACTTCTTTGGCTTTATATACCGGAATGACTTGTTTTATGAAATCAAAAATCACAGGTTAAAACGGATATCTTTCAGTTATAACATGCATAGATAAAACAAATAGGAAAATCACTAATTTTTTCATATTTTCCGAAAATTCTGAGTGATCCATATTGGCAGAATGTCTGCGAAACAGGTCTAGGTTTTAAAATATATACAGTACATATATGGACAATCCATGGACAAGCTTACTGTCGCTCAGTGGCTGCTTTTTAAATTTCTGATATTCGGCTTTGCAGCCTCAGTTTGACCGTCACAATATAAAACAAACTGTATCGATGTACGTCGGATCAGTTCGACTATCTATCTCTCCGGTTCCGGTTCCGGTGGAGAAAAGTTGGAAAAAAAGTCGTGGAGGAAAAATTGACGAAAATCTGGAAAAATACAGCTACAGACCCGCCATCCATCCCTGATTTAGTGTTTTTTAGGATAAACTAACATTATTCTCCATCATGGACAAATTTTGGCTGTGTTAAATCATCAAAAAAGGAATAATAACTAAATTAAAAAAAATGACTAATGTCGGGATGTAAAAGTGAAACTTTCGGAATATCTTTTAGGCTTCTCCGCAAATTCTAGGAACTTTTCGGCTACAAATTGATATTTAGGATATATTGGGCATTATAACTCTCTAAAAGAAATAAAAAAGAATCAAAAAATGAATTAGTTAAAAATTAAAAAAAAAAAGCTATAGGCAATACCAGTGGGTGGGGTACCGGACATACCGGACATAAATGTTTTTCCAAAGTTAAGTTAGGATTTTTTTTTTAAGGTTTAAGGGTTCCCCATGAGATATTAAATATATAGAATAATTTTTTTTTTGGTTTTAAAAACTATTATTGACAAAATGGTATAAAAGTTTTATGTTCTCTTGGGCTAGCAGGTGTGACTGACTGCAGTACCCTGCTGCACCAGGTGTGACTGACTGCAGTACCCTACCAAAAGAAATATAAAGAAAATAAATATCTCAGATATAAATAAACAATAACTTGGTTGAGTTAGGTAAATTAGGTAGCCAAGTACTGAGACTGTTGAAAAGCAATTGGTGCCCTAAGATTTGTATTGATACACTTCATATAGATATACAATTATACCATATATTTACATCTAAACAATCAAACACACAACACTTCCTATAGCAGCGACTCTTGTTGTAGGTGTGACTGACAGCAGTACCCTATCTTAGGGAGACCCAGGCCTCTGACTAAACTCTAGTTCTCCTGTCCATCTATACAAATTTCATGGATTGTATCCAGATAAAAAAGATTGAGGAATTTATAGCCAGGGAAGAGTCAAAGGAAAAAGACCTAAAATATAAAAGAATTGTCTTCCTCACAGACAGCAAGGGAAATTATCTGAGGACAGAGATAGATAAGTTAAAGTTGGGAGACACAGATATTGTATGGTGGACTAGGCCAGGTAGAAATACGAAAGAAGGGACTGACTTTCTAGTTAAAAACATAGAGAAAATAAGAGATGGTAAACAAACATTAGTAGTATTCTGGCATTTAACGTGTGACTTGACTAGAAAAACTGGCGATTGCATCTTTCTACGTCATAGGTTAACAGATGACCTTACCCCCAATGTAACGCCATATTTTGACGTACTTAAAAATATACATCGAACAGAGGGGAATATAGACATAGGTATTCTTGAGGCTCCACCCATTTTTACTAAGGAGTGGAACAAAATCAAGGAGGCTGAAGGCTGGGAGATAACTGACGACAGCACCCTGCACAAGCAGACATCAGAAATTAATGAAATAGTGCAGGTCTATAACAAGGACCTGAACTATAAGTCACAAAGATTTGTTTGTGATTTTCAGCAGCGACGTAGAAACAGGAAACGTGGTAGTGGGGTGACGAAAACCATTGATACACCAAGCCCTGTCCTGTTAAAAGACGGGAGGGGGGCTTGATGACTATCACTTTCATTGTAAAAGTTGCAAACAGACTTTGCCAACACTAGAAAATATAGATAAAAAACTCACATACATAGGAGAAAAACAGGAGTCAGGATTAACAATGCTAGAAGAAAAGGTCAAAAGAATAGAGCTTGGTGCTAAAGATACGATCAGAGAAGAGATGAAAGGAGTGAAATCTGAAATAATGGATGACATTGAGGAAAAAATAAATAAAATTGTCGACACCAGAACTAAGGAACTAGATGAAAGAAGAAGGCGGGAACTAAATATAGTGGTGTTCAACCTAATAGAAGGTACTAAAAAACAGGGAAAGAAAACAAGGAATATAACGAAGAAAACCTCAAAGAAATAGCTGAAGCAATAGGTGTATCCAATTTACTGATAGAAACGTCATACAGACTTGGAAAAAAAGATAACAAAAAAAAAAACCCGTGTACTTAAGGTCATCTTAAAGGACAGGAAGCAAAGAAAGGCACTCTTAGATAACTCTTCAAACATCGCAAGTAAATCAGAGGGCAAATATGTAAAAGTAGTCATCCTTAAAGACCTTACAATGGAGCAACGAAGTGACCGCAAAAAACGAAGAGAGAGAAACAAAGAAGGAAATGTAAACAATGTAGAAGCAAACCTTCTATTAGTACCAACTACTGGAGGTAATAGTCCCATGGAGTTATCTTCCAACATATTCAGCCAACAAGTACGAGATGTTTTCAGTGATGAAACTATAATGAATACAAGTCATAACCCTGAGAGCAATGATGTAACTATTCAAGGGGGGATCCATGCCAGTGGTCAGTATAACCTAGGAGCTCCAGTTGAAGCACATGTGACTGACAGCAGTACCGTGCATAAACTGCAGTCAAACTGAGTAATGTTTTAACTGTGAATAGGAATGAAAATGTTTTATTTGACTGTAATGAAGGGAATAAACGCACTTCAAAAACTGAACTGGAATTTTATGTAAAGAGCAAGTTAAGTGTCCTTTATACTAATGCAGATTGTCTCACAAAAGAAAAACAGCTAGAATTAACAACAATTTTGTATGAAAAGAGATGTGATATTTTGGCAATAACTGAGGTATATCCAAAAAAACTCTATTATTGACTGTACCCAGGAAGAATTATACAAAATAAATGGATATGATGCATTTTTTGGTGATAATGGTAAAAGGGGAACAGTGATCTATGTAAAACAAGTACTTCGTGCCATTAGGATTGAGAAATCTAACACTTTTAATGAATCTGTATGGGTAGAAATTGATCTTGAAAGAAATGATAAGCTCTTGATTGGCTGTATATATAAAAGTCCAAATAGCGACAGAATAAATCATGACAAAATGTATGAAATGCTAAACCATATGTGTGCGTTGAATTATTCCCACCTCTTAGTGATGGGTGATTTTAACTTCAAAAACATTGACTGGGATTTACTTGCAACAAGTACAAGTGAACATCATCCTGAAACTGAATTTGTAGAGAAGGTTAAGGATTTGTTTTTATATCAGCACGTGAAAGAGCCAACTAGATACCGTTCAGGAAATGAACCGTCCATTTTAGAATTGATCTTCACAAATGAGGAAGACATGGTTACAGAAATCAAATATAACCCAGGGGTAGGGAAAAGTGATCATTTGACATTGATCTTTGAATTTATCTGCTTTAAGGAGATAAAGACCAATAATGCACCAGGATTTGACTATAATAAAGCTAACATCTCCCCCATAAATGAGGACATCAAAACGACAGATTGGACAGTTATTGACAGTGTGGGGATTCAGAGGTCTTGGGAATTGTTTGTAAACAAACTTACCAATTGTATCGAAAATCATGTTCCAAAGAAGACAAATAATCCAGGACACCGGATTCCTTATATTGACAATGAAACTGCAAATGCCATCAAAGAAAAAAGAAGTAAGTGGCTGAAATACAAATACAGAAAAAATCATCTAACATACAATAGCTATAAAATAGCAAGGAATAGGGTAGGATATCATCTTAGGAGGTCAAAATACAAATATGAACAGAACATAGCAGACAATGTTAAGAAAGATCCAAAAAGATTCTGGAAATATGTAAGGTCAAACTCTAAAACAATGTCTGGAATAAATGGAATACTAGTTAATGGAACCAAAACTAATGACGATACAGAAATCGCAGAAGAATTCAATAGGCATTTCACAACAGTGTTCACCACTGAAACAGAACCTATACCAGATACAGAAAGAATATCAAATGTTGCTATATATGACACAGAAATCAATGATAGAATCACATTTAAAGCTATTCAAGAAATTAACCCAACAAAATCCCAAGGGCCAGATGAAATACACCCCAAAATCATTTATGAATGCAAAGATGAAGTCTGTAAAATCCTGACTAAAATGTATAGAAAATCTCTTGATGAAGGCAAACTTCCAAATGACTGGAAAAAAGCAAACGTGACAGCAATTCATAAGAGTGGAAATAAAAATAATGTTAAAAATTATAGACCAATTAGTGTGACATCTATATGCTGTAGGATAATGGAGAAAATTATAAGAAATGCCATAGTAACACATCTAGAAAATAATGAAATAATTTCAAACTATCAAAATGGATTTAGAAAAGGCAGATCTTGTACTACACAATTGCTCGAATGCATTGAAGAATGGACTACGGCAATTGATGAAAACCATGACATAGATATCATTTACTTAGATTTCAAGGCTGCTTTTGATAAAGTTCCACATAAAAGACTGTTAAAGAAAATCTGGAGTATAGGAATAAGGGCTAGCATTTACAAATGGACTGAGGACTTCTTGAACAATAGGTTACAGAGGGTTAAAATCAATGGGGCCACTTCAACATGGCAGAATGTCACCAGTGGAGTCCCACAGGGTAGTGTATTAGGACCAGTTTTGTTCCTAATCTTTATCAATGACTTACCAGATGCTCTAAGTTGCGCATCAAAACTCTTTGCTGATGATACCAAACTGTACCCGGTCATAAGAGGACATGATGATGAAGTTAGGCTACAAGATAATATTTTCGATGCCTGTGAATGGGCAAACAAGTGCCAAATGATATTTAATATCAAAAAATGCAAAACAATGCACATAGGAAATAAACCTAGGACAGAATATTACATGAAAGATAATGAAAACAAAATAAACAAGATAAATCAGATAACTGAAGAAAAAGACCTTGGGGTTATATCTGATGATAAACTCAATTTTAGTAAACATATAAGTACCAAAGTTAACATCGCAAATAGAAATCTTGGACTAATAATTAAAAACTTTACATATATGAACAAAGAAATGTTTTTACAGTTATACAAGTCACTAGTACGTCCACATTTGGAGTATGCATCTGTCATATGGACCCCAAAATACAAGAAAGATGCAGTCGCCATAGAAAATGTGCAGAGGAGAGCCACAAGGATGCTTCATGAATAACATGGATTAGAGTACAGCGATAGGTTAATCCAACTAGGGATGCCAACTCTAGAGTATAGGAGAATTAGAGCAGATGTCATTGAAGTGTACAAACTTAGAAATGAACTAGATAAAACTTCCACAAACTTGCTAACTGTTAGAACTTATTCTAATACAAGGGGGAACACACAGAAATTATTCAAGCCTAGAGCCAATTCTAACACAAGAAAAAATACTTTCAGTCACAGAGTAATTGACACATGGAATGCAGTATAATTGAAGCTCCAACTCTCAACAGTTTCAAATCAAGGCTAAATAAGCATTGGTCTGGGCGGTCAAAATTCATAGCTAAGTGCTACAGCCCCTTTCAGTAAAAGTTCTGTATATTGACATAAAGGGTGATAAGACTGTGCTAGGGAACAATGTTCCTTTTTAGAAATTTTATTGATTGATATTTTAAATGTCAGGCCAGTCTGAACCCAAGCATAGGTGCTATGGTCTTAACTTGTAAAATCTAGACTATATGACTGTGAAGATAAATTATGTTCTTTTTTTAAAAAAAAAAGAACAACAAAAACAAACACCAAACTAACTTGTTTTTACTATATAAATGTAACGCCAGTCTAATACAAGCAATGGATACTGTGCCAAAACACGCAATTGATAGTACCTACACAAGTATATAATAATTATATTGTATAGACTGTGCTAAATAACTGTGATTTTTATCTTTTTAAGAACACACCATATAAGGAATTTTAACTGTAAATAGTAGTAATATAATATATGTACAGAATGTACATACCAATTTTATGACAAGTAAATTGAATAGAATAAATATAAAGATAATTCATAATAACCAAAATTAAAATAATTTAGTACCAAATTGGGAAAACAAATACAAATAGGCCTAAGAAGCGACAACGCTTAACATCTAATGATGTTCCGGGCTTCTACTCAACATGAACTACATGAATTTATTATACTGCCTCGCGCCTCTTATTACTAGGAGTATCACTGTATGTACAAATTCTCTCCGAAACAGAGGCGGTCTCAAATTAATAAATTAAAATGCCTAATGTTTCAGTAACTGCAGGACATTGGGATATGTTTATAAATAGCTTCGTTTAATAATTGGAAAAACCTTACACAGCGCCACCTGCCAAAAGTAGCATATGTACATGTATGTGTAGTAAATTCGCGCCAAACGTCACGTGGTCTATTGTTTACACTATTTGTCTTCAAAAACTTCACATTTATACGCATTAAAAATGTTACTTTGACTGCAATTCACCTCTATAAACCTATTAAAATGCGTAACTAAGCAAAAAAAGTCTTCTAAAGCATGCTATTCATTTATGTTTCCTACTGATAGTGTAAGTAGGTCATCTCTTGGGGCACAGGCAATCGGCGTGTGACTTTGACCCCTTATGAATGATGGACCCCCACCCTGTTCTCTACAACCCAGATCCCAAACATAATAACAGAAAAACACATTTCCAAAAAAAAAAAATAAAAAAAAAAAATGCTATATATAAAAAAAATAAAGGTATGGTACTTTACGGCCAAACATTAAGGAAAAAATGGAATGGCCTCAGTAACGATCTCACTGCGTACACAATTTTCGGTCGATTTTTGAAAATCTGGTCTTAATCAACGCATAAAGCATAAATCTTAACGGTAAACATGCACTTTGGTCTCAAGGCTGCATCATTTTGATGCAGCGAGACGCTATTCTTTGACAAAATCATCTCGTACACGATGTGACCAGTGTGCGTTTAATCTTGAGTGACCGCTTAATAATACAAAAAATCTTCCTGTTTTCCTCTCGTACCAAAGACCTAGCTCCTGCTTGCTGGTAAACTTCCTGAATATTTTAAACGTTTTCTGACAGGTTGTACTTGTTGTTCCATTAATCTTTTATTTTTTCTTTCATATTTTTAACAACTTCCCTAGCATCCCTCTTATTTGTGACCTCTGTCTCATTTTTGGAGCACATTTCTATAGCTGCAGCTTTTGCCTGTGCATCTGCCAACTCGTTTCCTGTTATGTTTTTATGGCCTGGAATCCAATGAACTTCAATTTTGTACTTTTTATCTTGTAGGACTGACAAATATTTCTTGATAGTTAGAATATTTTCAATCATTTGAGTAGGGACATCTTTACAAAACACTGAGGTGATTGCAGCCTGGCAGTCCGTGAAGACGTGAATATTTTTTAATGTAGATGTTTTTACCTCAGTGCGGAATTCCAGTGCAATTTCAATACCTACGATCTCTCCCGCAAATTATTTCCAAATTTGCTTACTGGCTTCTTCAAGAGGACTGCAGATGATTCATACCCATTTAGATAAATTGCTGCTCCAGCTCCTGTTGGGCCAGGGTTCCCTATTGCCGATCCGTCTTTGAAGGCTAAGATACAATTGTCTTTACAAGACCCTAATACTTCTTTTATATTGGCCACCTGTATTTCCTTAGAGTTCCTTATGAAATGTTTCTACATGTATATATTCTTTGGCTCTAGACAGCCCAAAATGTTCTTTACTGTATTCAAATTCTTTTTCAATATGTTCTAATCTCACATCTTCTCTAACCTCATTAAATCTACTGACAAGTAACTGAAATGTTTCGTTCGTTTGGGAGGCAGTAAACAGTTTGGTACTGGGACAATACGGGACCGTATTTTGGACAACCCGGACCACGTTTCAGAATGAATTGAGCCGTGTTTTGTAAAGTTCTACGCCACTATTTTGTACCAAATACATGTTTTTGAAGTTTCAGAATTACTAATAATGTCTAATACGAACATTCTCATTTTTATCAAAGTTAACTTACAGGCTAATCTGATAGACGACCCGGATCATATCATGGACGACACGGACCATATACTATGGAGGACCCGGACCAAAGTTTTTGGTCAACTCGAACCATGTTTAAAAACTTATTTTGGTTGGTTTAGAAATATAATTATATTATTATAACATAATTAACGTCATTGACAAATGGGACAATGAGATAGTTAGGATATAAATGACCGAGGAGATAGATTTATTCTTCGGTTGTTTTTTTTTTTACATCTTTTTTGGTAAAATACAAGTATATTTATGTTGAATTAATCCAAAAAGAAAACTGTTTTGCCGATTTTGTTATCGAAATTGTTTTGTTTTTCATAAAAGCTAGATAATTTCAATGCCTGGATACAGTACGGTATAGTGAACAACTTGTGATTAATCAAAATTGTCGTAAGTAAGAAAATGGTTGCCGGCAGTTCTATTGATCTCAAACAGTCATCAAATATATTTGATGATTTTTAATTACACGATCGATATTTCAAATTAAATTACTTAAATTCATATATTTCAGATTTAAAATAATATTTGTGACCGAAAAAGGAAAACGATGCAAAGTTTTTATTTAAAGATTTATTAATAATACAATCAGCACATAAAACAACATATTATATAATATACATGAACAAAAATGAATAATCCATGCACATTTCCGTTCAAACACGAAAAATGAAAATTCACGTCAAGACATGCCTTTACTTTAATGTAATGTGTAATAACATATTCAAGATCAGTTTCTTTAAACCTATATCTTATCTAACTGGTTTTACATTCAAACTGCAAATAATCATTAATCACCGACTTTTACAAACAAATATCTGTGATGGTCACCGCTTTAATATGCAACATATGTTGATTGAAATATCACCTCGTTAATAACACTATACAAATCAATAATCAAACTATACCTTGTTAATACCGCTTCACAATATGAATAATTGAATTATCACCTCTGTGGCCGTATTCATAAAGCATCTTTAGTATAAGAAATTGATTATTTATTTACGGAGAAGAGTATGTGGAGGGTAAGGATTACACTACAATCGGTCACAGTCCAGGTTCGAGCGGTTCCAGATCGGAAAGGATGGAGGAAGGCCACTAGGGGAGTGATCAGGGGTTGAAAATAGTTTCCTGGAATATCAACGGCTTGCGAAGGAAATTAGGAGACATTGACTTTTTAGAATATGTTAAAAGTTACGATATTGTGTTTTTAAATGAAACATGGATTTCTGATAAAGATACTTCTAACTTAGAAATTGATGGCTATATAAGTGAACATTTAACTGGTAATAAATCTAGAAATGTAACCAAAGGTAGATATAGTGGAGGACTGACAGTTTATTTTAAAAATAAGTATAAAAAATATGTTAACATTGTTGAAAAACAGCAATCTGGTATAATTTGGTTAAAAATCTCTGGTGAATTACTAAGTTCACATACTGATGCATATATTGGTCACACTTATGTACCACCATGTATGTCCAATGTTTTGAATTTGCAGGATGTTGATATTTTTGAACTACTGGAATTGGGTTGTATAAAGTACAATGATCTAGGGGATATTTTTCTCACTGGAGACCTGAATGGTAGGACTTCAAATGCATTTGATTACTTTCTGTTTGATAAATATATTTGTAAAGATCTTTTTTCTATAAATGATATAGAAATTCCAACACGAGTAAACTCAGATAAAATACTGGATACACAGGGTAGTAAAGTGCTTGATTTGTGTTGTACTTTAGGAATGTTATTGGTTAATGGCAGATTACATTCTGATAAAGGGGGTGCGTTTACATTCCATTCCAATCGAGGTGCTAGTACAGTAGATTACTTAATAACTCATTTAGAAAATTTTGAGTATATCTCAGACTTTATCATTCTAGAACCGACGGAATTTTCTGATCACTCGGCACTGCATTTCGTTTTAAAAATGTCGCGTAATCAGGCGGACGAAAACTCCACACGCGAATCGATACCCCCCATAAATAAAATCGTATGGTCTGATATTGATGCGCAGCATTTTTGCGCAAGTGTAAATGGCAGTCGTGACGTTTTAGATCAGTTGACCAATGAAATGTCAGAGAGTGATGTTTCCATTGACGACGTAGTCACGGGGTTTTCCAATTTTATGAATGGAAAAGCGCGCGACTCTTCCATAAAAGGAAATCATAGTAAAAGCAATCAATCAAAGCGCGTGAGTCAGAAATGGTTTGACAAACAGTGTTTCGAAGCAAGAATTGAGTTTAGACGTGTAAGAAACATATTTGTTCGTAATAAAACGGAGGTAAACCGCATTAATTTTGTTGATGCTAGAACAAGATATAATAAAATTAAAGAAAAGTCAAAGAAGGCTTATAAAAAAAGTGAGGGACAAAGAATTAATAATTTGGCTAAGTCTGAGCCCCGGAAGTTTTGGAAAAATGTGAAAAGGTCTATTAATAAAAAAATAAATAAACCTGATACATTGACATTGGAGGATTTACAGGCACATTTTAGTCATTTATTTGGAGAAAATGCTAATCAAAATGATTTTGATCCCCTGGAAAATCCCATAAATAATGACTTATTTGATGAAGAGTTTAATATTGATATTACATATGATGAGTTACACAGTGCAGTATTTACTCAGAATAATAACAAATCGCCAGGAATTGATGGTTTACCCGCTGAATTATTTAAGTCATCATTTGATTATATATCGCCCTTTCTGTTGAAATTATACAACAGAATGTATAATAATTGCGAGTACCCAGTTTCATGGGGAAAAAGTATTATAACTCCTATTTTTAAAAAGGGTGACCCAAATTTAGCGGGTAATTACCGCGGTATATCTTTAATACCTATTCTGGGGAAAATTTACTCACAAATACTTCTAAACAGACTCACCAAATGGTCAATTAAGTATGACAAGTTATGTAAAAACCAGTTTGGATTCCAAAAGGGGAAATCAATTATGGATTGTATTTTTTATTTGCATTCTGTTATAAACAAGGTGTTGGATTCAGGTGGCAAGTTATATTGCTGTTTCATTGATTATGAACGTTGTTTCGATAAAGTGGACAGAAGTCTGCTGATGTATAAATTGCTTGCAGAAAATGTTCACTGCAAAATGGTTAAAGCCTTAAAGACAATGTATTCAACTGTAAAATCATGTGTGCGATATAATCATTCGCAGTCAGATTTCTTTGAGTCACATGTCGGTTTGAAACAAGGCGACCCGTCATCTCCATTACTTTTTATGTTCTTTGTGAATGATCTAATGAATAATATAAACTCGGATTTAAATGATATATTTACTGTAGAGGAAATGAAGTTATTCCTTCTACTCTATGCTGACGATCAGGCAGTATTTGCTAGGTCTCCAGACAGTCTGCAAAGGTTGTTGAATGATATTGAAAATTATTGCAATGCCTGGGGCCTTAGAATTAATACAGCAAAAACTAAAATCATGATATTTGAGAAGGGGAGATTAACACATCATGACTTTTATTTATATGGTTCTAGCTTGGAGGTAGTAAACAGTTTCAAGTATCTGGGTGTTAGCCTGTATAGAAATGGTAACTGGTATAGGAGTCAGAAAGACATAGCTAAACATGCATCATATGCATTAAATGGTTTATTCCAAATATTCAAATCAATTGAATTACCAAATTCACAAAAATGTAAGCTTTTTGATGCATTAGTGTCTTCTATTCTACATTTTGGAGGTGAACTGATTGGTTCATACCCATGCACAGACTTGGAACTTGTTCACACTAAATTTCTAAGAAGAATCTTATTAGTGAAGCGTTCAACAAATACCGCGGCTTTGTATGGTGAATTAGGTAGGGTACCGCTTGTTATTATCCGTAAGGTTAGAATGATCAAGTACTGGCTCAAAATTCTAAAGTCACCACATGATAGTTTAATATATAAAACCTATGAAATGTTAAGGTTAGATGCAAATGCGTCAAGATCTTATAATGGTAGAAACTGGGCCTTTCAGATAAAACAACTATTGCAGGAACATGGGTTCAGCAATGTTTGGGACAGCAATGTACATGAGGGTATAAATTTTCTCATGATAAGACAGAGAATATTTGATATGTATCATCAACAATGGTATGCTAGTATAAATAACTCCAGTAAACTGAAAACATACAGTGTATTTAAACACGACTTTAATTTTGAAAGTTACTTGGATAATATAGCTATACCTAAATTTAGAATAGCACTTTCAAAGTTTAGAGTTTCTTCACATGAATTATCAATAGAAACTGGAAGATATTATAATATACCACAGTCTGAGCGCAAATGCCGTTGTTGCTCGATGAATGTAGTTGAAACAGAGTATCATTTTTTGCTGGTGTGTCCTTTTTATAGAGACCTTAGGAGAAGGTTTCTTCGGCCATATTTTTGTCACTGGCCAACTATGAACAAATTTGATATTTTGATGTCTTCAGAACAAAAGTTGGTTCAGTTACATTTAGCAAAATACATATACTTTGCTGGAGAAAAAAGAAAAACACTGTAACTTGAATGTTAGTGAAAATACAATTCATACATGTTTAGGGATGTGCATCACTGTGAATGTTAAAATGATCTATCAATGCCTCTGTATTAACTCTCACCAACATATGTGGCTATAAACACTATAATATGTTTAATGCTAATAAAATCTTTGTATTGTATTGTATTGTATTTAAGTATTACTTAGGTAAGAAATTTATTTTACTTAAGTATATTTGTTATTCATAAAACAATTTAATAAGTAATTCTTGGCTTTGATTGTGGACGAAAACATTAAAAAACAACATTAATTTCAGACAGATATAACATGCACAATTATGTTTAAAGTACTTTTATCTGAAAAACAACACTTTAATCGTACCCACGGCGCCATTTTGTTTTCTGACTCAAGTCATTTCTTACGTATCTTAAGTTTTTTTACTTAGACTTAAGCTGAAATCACCATAAACTAAAGTAAAATCTTCAACTTAAGTCAAAACTTATACTTAAGATGCTTTATGAATACGGCCCCTGGTGTGTTATTTTTGGCCAATAAATTTATAATAAACAACCCTATCCTACATAACGTTTCGGTTTTGTTCGTCTTTACCAAGTATCCACATTTTACAAGAAAAAATACTTTGTGCATTAATGGTTTACACAATTTTACGTAGAATTTTAAAATATTTTAAAACTTTTGACCAGGTACATATCAGCAAATCGTTTATAGAAATTACCCCTTTAAATGGATTAGATATTTTAAAACACATCGCAGTTTAACAGGGCAATGTTTATTTCTTTGTAAGTCTTAATTAATAAAAAACAGATAACGGAATTTATTAAAAAAGTACATTTTATTTGGTAATAAGCATTATCACTTTTAAGTATCTCAATTAACGTATGATTAAAGACACGTATGTCACACATTTAAAACATGAAAATGTAAGTATCTCAATAAACGTATGATGCACCTGCATGAAAAGCAAACATAACTGCAATTAAGCATTTCAATATTCATGTTTTAATAGGAACACTTTACAATTTTGATAGCAATTAAAGGATTGTAAAACTTCATTAAATGATGGTCTTGGTCGTCCACGATAAGATCATACAAAACGTTTGTAGGTAAATGAAGTTTACTGACAATGAATATTGTTCACATCTGTATTATTATATTTGAAGTAAAATGTTATATTATGGTCCGGGTCGTCCTAAAACGTGGTCCGGGAACATGGTCCGGGTTGTCTCACTAACCTGTATTTACGATCTGCAGCATGTTGTAAATGATTACTTTCAAATGTATTAAATTCATATGTTTGTATATTTTTAACATCATATAGATCTATATCATTCAAATACGTTTAAACTTAGTATAAATATATAAAAATAACATGTAATAATATAAAATTATTTGGTGTTTGTGTTTCATTTTTAATTATTATTATTTAATTACCCTTCCAATGACATTTCCTTTAAAGAAATAATCATTCCTAAAAAAATGACTCCATTGCGCACTTTACTTCCATTTCGCACTTTATCTCCATTGCGCACTATAGGCGTACCCCATTTTAGCAGGGGCCTCAGGAAAACTGGAATAGTGAAAAAACGGTACGGATGGCATATATATTTGAGCTTATTTTCAGATTTTACAGTGTTACTGGAGTATGGAACAGTGTAGCAGTTGGGTATATCATTTGCAGGGAATTTTCTACAGCGATTTAAAAATTGGCAAATTTAGTTTTTTTCGTCATCAGTTTCCGCGACCGGGAGAGCACAAAATTCAGGTCTTGTAAACAGAAAACTAGATATTAGAGATGTATTGCAGATGGTTGGTAACGATAGACATTCAGTGATGTTACTGTTGCAATATCTTTATTTCAGGTGTGTGGTTACAGACTTTTGTGTGAGGTTTTGAAAGTTGGGTAGGCGACTCTAGGCCGAGAAGCTCAGAAAACTGTTTACTGCCTCCTTCCTTTGGAGGCAGTAAGGAGGCGTATAATGCCAATGACGGAACAACAACAATTTGACTCGTTCGCCGTGACGGGTATTCGAAGAACGAGACTTTTTTCTTTTTGGAATACGCGATGCATTTTTCTTCTGCAAGGTTTCATGTCATATCATAGCGGAGGAAATAAAAAAAATACGTTTTTCCAATTTTATTTTTTTTCTGAAAACTCGTTTTTTTGAGCGGCGGTTCCGTAAACCAAAAAATCAAAAATAAAAGGCCATAGAAAGATAAGACAGTACAGTTTTCGAGTTTATGTTTAAAAGAAAGATGAACAAGAGCTCGTCGAACACGAAATGCTCCCCCTTGATGCATTCGGTAATTGCACAAGGAACAGAAATTATATGCTCTCTGTAAACAAAAGTTCTACCGTTCTGGTTCAATCTGACCTTGACCTTAAACCTATTAACCTAACAAGAGATCACAGAGTGATCTTGGCACCGACCACTGAGCCATTTTTGAATGTTCCAAATTTCAAGAATAGCTCAAGGTCAAATTTCATATCGGTACAAAACACTGTGCATGTGGTCCAAATTTGAAAGCTGTGGCTTGAGAAATGTGAAAGTAGGTCACTAGATCAATTACAAGGTCAACGTTTATATTGGTAGACAGAACTATGCATGTGCTTCAAATCTGAAGGCTGTAGCTTGAGAAATGTGAAAGTAGGTCACTAGGTCAATCTCAAGATCAAAGTTCATTTCAGTACACAAAACTATGCATGTGGTTCCAAATTTGAAGGCTGTAGCTTGAGAAATGTGAAAGTAGGTCACTAGGTCAAATTTTATTTCGAAACACAAAACTGTGCGCGTGGTCCAAATTTGAAGCCTGTACCTTCAGAAATATGAAAGTAGGTCACTAGGTCAATCTCGAGATCAAAGTTCATTTCGGTACACAAAACTATGCTTGTGGTTCAAATTTGAAGGCTGTAGCTTGAGAAATGTGAAAAAAGGTCACTAGGTCAAAATCAAGGTCATATTTGATTTCGGAATACAAAACTATGCATGTGGTCCACATTTGAAGTCTGTAGCTTCAAAAATGTGAAAGTAGGTCAATAACAAGGTCAAAGTATTTTTCGATACACAAACCTATGCATGTGGTCCAAATTTGAAGGCTGTAGTTACGGAAATGTGAAAGTAGGTCACTAGGTCAAGATCAAGGTCCACTCATGTCAAGCTTCATCTTGCCACTCAAAACTATACATGTGGTCCAAATTTGAATGATGTAGGTTATGGACATGAAGATTCTAAGTTTTTTGCCTATACAAGTCTTTATGAACCATGTGACCCATGCGGCGGGGCCATATTTGACCCTAGAGGGATAATTTGAACAATCTTGGTAGAGGACCACTAGATGATGCTACAAACCAAATATCAAAGCCGTAGGCCATGTGGTTTTGTATAAGACGATTTTCAATGTTTTCCCTATATAAGTCTATATAAACCATGTGACCCCAGGGCGGGGCCATATTTGACCCTAGGGGAAGAATTTGAACAATCTTAGTAGAGGACCACTAGATGATGTCATATACAAAATATCAAAGCCCTAGGCCCTGTGGTTTTGGACAAGAGGTTTTTCAAAGTTTTTTTCCTATATAATTCTATACAAGAAACGCGGCAATGCCACGAAACCAGGTTTTCAACACTTTTCATAAGAATAAACAAGAGTGCCAGAATGTCACAATATACGCCCGTCACAGCAAATTTCTTTACTCTAGCACCTGTATTTGCAGATGTAATTTTAATTTTGTGGTTGTTTAGTAATCATTGTAATTCTTTTGTTTTTCTAAGTCCACAAAAAAACTCCTTACCAGGTAGAGATACCTTAAAATACACCTAAAATTAGAAAGTAACAAATATATTGTACCACAGAAAAGTGGTCTTGGTTTTTCCCTACGGTCAATTATAAAAAAGTTACAATATAAGTTATTTATAGTAACAACTAAGGGAAGTTAATCTTAAAAAAAAAAAAAAAAAAAAAAAAAAAAAAAAAAAAAAAAAAAAAAACACAAGAGGGCCATGAAGGCCCTGTATCGCTCACCTGACCTATTGACCTAAAGATCATCAAGATTAACATTCTGACCAAGTTTCATCAAGATATGTTCATAAATGTGGCCTCTACAGTATTAACTAGCTTTTCTTTTGATTTGACCCCGTGACCTAGTTTTTGACCCAACATGACCCAGATTCGAACTTGACCTAAAGATCATCAAGTTTAACATTCTAAGTTTCATGAAGATACAGTCATAAATGTGGCCTCTAGAGTGTTAACAAGCTTTTCCTTTGATTTGCCCCCATGACCTAATTCTTGACCCAACATGACCCAGATTCGAACTTGACCTAAAGATCATCAAGTTTAATATTCTGACTAAGTTTCATGAAGATATAGTCATAAATGTGGCCTCTACACTGTTAACAAGCTTTTCCTTTGATTTAACCTAGTGACCTAGTTTTTGACCGAAGCTGACCCAGGTTTAAACTTGACCTAAAGAGCATCAAGATAAGCATTCTGACCAAGTTTCATTAGATATGGTCATAAATGTGGCCTCTACAATGTTTAACTAGCTTTTCCTTTGATTTGACCAGGTGACCTAGTTTTTAACCCTACATGACCCAGATTCAAACTGGACCTTAAGATCATCAATATTAACATTCTGACCAAGTTTCATGAAGATATAGTCATAAATGCGGCCTCTACAGTGTTAACAAGCTTTTCCTTTGATTTGACCTGGTGACCTAGTTTTTGACCCCAGATGACCCAATATCAAACTCGTCCAAGACTTTTTTAAGGATAACATTCTGACTATGTTTCATTAAGATTGGGCCAAAATTGTGACCTCTAGAGTGTTAACAAGCTTTTCCTTTGATTTGACCCAGTGACCTAGTTTTTGACCCCAGATGACCCAATATCGAACTCATCCAAGATTTTATGGAGGGTAACATTCTGACCAAGTTTCATTAAGATTGGGCCAAAAATGTGACCTCTAGAGTGTTAACAAGCTTTTCCTTTGATTTGACCTGGTGACCTAGTTTTTGACCCCAGATGACCCAATATCGAACTCGTCCAAGACTTTATGGAGGGTAACATTCTGACCAAGTTTCATTAAGATTGGGTCAAAATTGTGACCTCTAGAGTGTTAACAAGCTTTTCCTTTGATTTGACCTGGTGACCTAGTTTTTGAACCCAGATGACCCAATATCGAACTCGTCCAAGATTTTATGGAGGGTAACATTCTGACCAAGTTTCATTAAGATTGGGCCAAAAATGTGACCTCTAGAGTGTTAACAGTCAAATTGTTGACGACGGACGGACGGACGGACGGACGACGACGGATGCCGGACACAGGGTGATCACTAAAGCTCACCTTTGAGCACTTCGTGCTCAGGTGAGCTAAAAAAAAAAATACAAAAAAAGTCCACACAGAAATCCTTACCAGGTTAAGATTGGTCAAAATACACCTCAAAATTGGGTGTAACATGCATGTTGTACTACAGAAAAGTGGTCTCGATTTTTCCCTACGTCTAGTAATGAAAAAGTTACAATATAAGCTATTTATAGTAACAACAAAGGGAAGTAATTCTAAAAAAGGGAACTGCGCAAGACACTTTGTCTCATGATGGTGTATAATTGTGCCAAGTTACATCAAAATCCCTCTATGCATGAGGAAGATATGCTCCGGACAAAGTTTTCATTCTTGTATCCTTTGACCTCTAAGTGTGACCTTGACCTTAGACCTAGGGACCTGGTTCTTGCGCATGACACTCCGTCTCATGATGGTGAACAATTGTGCCAACTTTCATCAAAATCCCTCCATGCATGTAGAAGATATGCTTACCCTAACCCTAACCTAACCCTATTTTTAGTAACAATGACCTTGACCTTGATCCCAGAAACCCCAAAATCAATCCCAAGCTACAACTTTATATAAGTTTTCTATACACCAAGTTTCATCATGATAGCTCATTCCTAAGTTAAGTTATTGACCGGAACCCTTTTTTCTATTTTAAGTAACAGTGACCTTGACCTTGACCCTTAGAAACCCCAAAATCAATCCAAGCCTTTGTCTTGATATAAGCTACATGCATACCAAATTTTATTCAAATATCTTTACTGAAACAAAAGTTATTGACCGGAAACCCTTTTTCTATTTTAAGTAACAGTGACCTTGACCTTGACCCCAGAAACCCTAAAATCAATCCCAGCCTTTGTCTTGATATAAGCTACATACATATCAAGTTTTATTCAAATATCTTTACCGAAACAAAAGTTATTGACTGGAAACACCAGTTTGACGCCGCCGCCGCCCGCCCGCCCGTCCGACATCTACCCCAATCTAATAACTCAGGTTTTCGTTGAAAACCTGGTTAATAAACCATGTGACCCCAGGGGTGGGGCCATATTTGACCCCAGGAAAATAATTTGAACAATCTTGGTAGAGGACCACTAGATTTTGCTACATACCAAATATAAAAGCCCTAGGCCCTGTGGTTTTGGACAAAAAGATCAGAAACCGTTCAACTGTTCCTGGCCAATGTGACCTTGACCTTTGACCTAATGACCTCAAAATCAATAGGGGTCATCTTCTGGTCATGACCAACCTCACTATCAATTTTCCTGACACTAGGCTCAAGCGTTCTTGAGTTATTGCCCGGAAACCATTTTTCCTGGTCACTGTGTCCTTGACCTTTGACATACTGAACTCAAAATCAATAGGGGTCATCTGCTGGTCATGACTAACCTCCCTATTAACTGTCATGATCCTAGGCCTAAGTGTTCTTGAGTTATCATCCGGAAACCGTTAATTGTTCAGGGTCACTGTGACCTTGACCTTTAACATACTGTCCTCAAAATCAATAGGGGTCATCTGCTGGTCATGACCAATCTCCCTATTAACTTTCATGATCCTAAGCCCAAGTGTTATTGAGTTATCATCCGGAAACCGTTTAACTATTCAGGGTCACTGTGACCTTGACCTTTGACATATAGACCTCAAAATTAATAGGGGTCATCTGCTGGTGATGACCAACCTCCTTATCAACTTTCATGATCCTAGGCCCATGCGTCCTGAGTTATCATCCGGAAATGGACTGGTCTACATTCCGACCGACCGACATCTGCAAAACAATATATCCCTCCTTCTTCGAAGGGGGGCATAAAAACTGGAGCTATCACTAAATGAGAGATTAATAACCCCCTCCCCCCTAATACCGCTTTGTCAGAATAAAGATTATATTTTGTACCCAAAACCACCAAAAGTTTGAAGGGGATGGCTCCCCACACACCTTTGTCCGGCCTAGAAAAAATGTCAGGCATATCTACACATTATGGTGATCGTATGTATGAAGTTTCCCTTTAAAGCAGCGTATGAAGTGAGAAGAGTTTGGGGAGAGGAGAAGAGGGTCCCGGACCCCCCCCCCCCCCTTCTCACTCTCACACACATTTATCCGTCCGAGAACACAGTACGTCATGCACATCTACAGTTATTTATCAGGGATTGTATGAATAAAGTTTCATTGGAATCCCAATAAAATAATAATAATAACAAAATAAAAACTTGAGGAAGATGGGGCTTCAAGGTCCTTTATCCTTTGTCCAGCAAAGAAAGAAGTTTGTAGTCTGTATTCAGATCCTATGTTTTGTTCACAGGAGATAACTCGCGAGGATAGTCAAATTTTGTATAATTATTCACCTTTTTTCTCAAAAACATGAAATTAGAGCTAAGGGAATTTGCTGAGGCAGTAAAAGTGAAAAAGTAAGAATTTAGGAGAATATTTTAAAAAACATTATTACAGCCAGACTACCAAGAAAAACATATGTCATCACATCTTTACAGTTTCGTTGGATTTCCTTTAAAATTGTGAAAGGAGTTCGCTCCACAATGTTTTTGCAGAGGAAGACGGTGGCACCGAGACTCCCACCTTTGTCCATACCCCGCACCCCCCCCCCCCCCCCCCCCCCACCAAAAAAAAGAGAAAAAATGTATGTTTCGAACGTTCACAATGCGTATGCAGTTTCACCGGAATCTCTACAAAGGTGGAAGTAGTTCTGACCAGAAGGGGCTAGCTATCCCCACCTTTATTCATCCCAGAAAAAAATGTCATGCACATCTACACTTCACTAAGATTTTACCCATATAGTCCTATTGGAATCCCTTTAAAAACTGGTGGTAGTTTGCTTCACGAACTCTCAGCAGAGAGTGTGGACTTAGGGGCCTCCAACTTTGTCCATCCCAGAAAAATCGTCACGCACATCTACACTTCATGGTGACCATGTGTATGAACTTTCATTGGAATTTATTTGAAAATGCTAAATTAGTTCACATGGCATACTTGTGGGGTGGTGGGCACCCAACTTCATCCCCCGCTTCTCTATCCCAAAAATATTTCACGCACATCTACACTAAAGATGTAGACTGTTTAATATATACATGCCAGGCATTTCAGGCGTGCATAGCAGAATCATAGCAGAATACAAGAATGCACCTTAGACATGTTTGTGAAGTTCCATTGGAATCCCTTTAAAATGTGGAAATAGTTGGTTCCACAATCTTTTTGTAGATCTAGACCCTATTCCATTGTCCTGTCAAGTACATCTACCTTTAATTGAAGGGTCATTGGAATCTCTTTAAAACTGAAACTTGTTCGCTTCATATTTTTGCCCAGAAAATAATGTTACACTTACCTACACTTCTAGGCGATCATATGTACCAAGTATTATTAAAGTCCTGTCCGAAATTTGTTTAAATGGGGGCACTAAGCCCCTATTAGGGGCTGCAAGTGCTAAAACTGAGAAAAAATATTGAAACGACTACTAGTATTTTGCATTTATTCCAGTTTTGAACTTGACCTAGATATTATCAAGATAAAAATTCTGACCAATTTTCATGAAGATCTATTGAAAAATATGGTCTCTAGAGAGGTCACAAGGTTTTTCTATTATTTGACCTATTGACCTAGTTTTCGAAGGTACGTAACCCTGTTTTGAATTTTACCTAGATATCATCAAGGTGAAAATTCCCACTAATTTTCATGAAGATCTCATGAAAAATATGGCCTCTAGAGAGGTCACAAGGTTTTTCTATTTTAATACCTACTGGCCTAGTTTCGAAACTGACCTAGATATCATGAAGGTGAACATTCAGATCAATTTTCATGAAGATCAATTGAAAAATATGGCCTCTAGAGAGGTCAAAAGATTTTTCTAATTTTAGACATACTGACCTAGTTTTTAACCGCAGTTGACCCAGTTTCAAACCTGACCTAGATATCATCAAAATGAACATTCAGACCAACTTTCATACAGTTCCCATGAAAAGTATGGCCTCTAGAGAGGTCACAAGTCTTTTTTTATTATTTGACTTACTGACAGTTTTTTAAGGCACGTGACCCAGTTTCAAACTTGACCTAGATATCATCAAGGTGAACATTCTGACCAATTTTCATGAAGATCCATTCAAGGGTATGACCTCTTAGAGAGGTCACAAGGTTTTTCTATTTCAAGACCTACTAACCTAGTTTTTGATCGCAGTTGACCCAGTTTCAAACTTGACCTATATATCATCAAGATAAACATTCAGACCAACTTTCATACAGATCCCATGAAATTATGGCCTCTAGAGAGGTCACAAGGTTTTTCTATTATTTGACCTACTGACCTAGTTTTTGACCGCACGTGACCCACTTTCGAACTTGACCTAGATATCATCAAGGTGAACATTCTGACCAATTTTCATGAAGATCTCATGAAATATATGGCCTCTAGAGAGGTCACAAGGTTTTTCTATTTTTAGACCTACTGACCTAGTTTTTGACCGCACACGACCAAGTTTCGAACTTGACTTAGATATCATAAAGATGACAATTCAGACCAACTTTCATACAGATCCCATGAAAAATATGGCTTCTAGAGAGGTCACAAGGTTTTTCTATTATCTGACCTACTGACCTAGTTTTTGACGGCACGTTATCCAGTTTCGAACTTGACCTAGATATTATCAAGGTGAACATTCTGACCAATTTTCATGAAGATCTAGTGAAATATATGGCCTCTAGAGAGGTCACAAGGTTTTTCTATTTTTAGACCTACTGACCTTGTATTTGACGGCACGTGACCCAGTTTCGAGCCTGACCTAGATATCATCAAGATGAACATTCTGACCAACTTTCATAAAGATCCCATGAAAAATGTGACCTCTAGAGTGGTCACAAGCAAAAGTTTACGGACGCACGCACGCACGGACGGACGACGGACACAGCACGATCACAAAAGCTCACCTTGTCACTTTGTGACAGGTGAGCTAAAAAATGTATTTCGATCGCAAAAATATATGTGAAGTTTCAGCCCAATGCTCACAAAGATTTCATTCTACTCGGCATGTTCAATCATCCCATGAAGTTTCGAAATTCTGGGTCAAGTGGTTCTTAAGTTATGGACCGGAAGCTGTTTTGTCCAATCATTCTACAAAGTTTCAATATTCTGGGTCAAGTGGTTCATAAGTTCTTGATCGGAAACTGTTTTCCATGTTCAGGCCCCTGTGATATTGACCTTTGATCGCGTGATCCTAAAAAGAATAGGGATCATTTACTTTGTAAGCTCTACCATCCTATGAAGTTTCTAGGTCAAACGGTTCTCCAGTTATTGATTGAAAATGAAGTTAGATGGACGGAGGGACTGACATGTTCAGGTCCCTGTGACCTTTACCTTTAATTGAGTGGCCCCAAAAACAACTAGGTTCATCTACTTTGTAAGCCCTATCACTCTATGAAGTTTGAAGGTTCTATGTCAAACGGTTCTCCAGTTATTGATCGGAAACGGTTTTCCACGTTCTAGCCCCTTTGATCTTAACCTTTGTTCAAGTAACCCCAAAATCATAAGGGGTCATTTGCTTTGCATGTCCAATCATCCCCTGAAGTTTCAACATTCTGGGTCAATTGTTCTCAAGTTATTGATCGGAAACGGTTTTCCATGTTCTGGCCCCCGTGACATTGACCTTGGATCAAGTGATCCCAAACTGGCCCCTGTGACATTGACCTTGGATCAAGTGATCCCAAAATCAATTCGGGTCATCTACTTTGCATGTCCAATCATCCTCTGAAATTTCAACATTCTGGGTCAAGTGGTGCTCAAGGTATTGATCGGAAACTGTTCAGGCCCCTGTGACCTTTGATCGAGAGACCCCCAAAACAATTCGGTAGGTCCCATCACCCTATGAAGTTTGAAGGTTGAAGGTTCTAGGTCTCCGGAAATGAAGTGTGACACATCTTATTTTGTCAAGTAAAGGTAGAACTAGATGTGTAAAAATGCTTTTCGATCGCAAACATATATGTGAAGTTTCAGCCCAATGCTCACGAAGTTTTCATTCTACTCGGCATGTCCAATCATCCCATGAAGTTTCGAAATTAGCTGGGTCAAGTGGTTCTTAAGGCCCCATCACCCTATGAAGTTTGAAGGTTCTAGGTCTCCAGTTATTGATCGGAAATGAAGTGTGACGAACGGAACGGACGGATGGACAGAGCAAAACATGTCTCCCACAGACATAATTAGTGGTTGTATGTCTAAAGTGGCGCAGATTCTATTTCCTTAGCCCAAATGATACGTAATTTATAATTCTTTAAAAAAGGGGGATTCCCCTTAGCGAAATGCAATGGCATTGAAACATCATTGAATTACCATTTATTCTTTGGGAAAGTAACCATTGAAATACCATTTTTATTCGCATATACGTTATAGTGCAATCATTGAAAAACCATCGAAACACCATTAAATTAACATTGAAATGGGCCGAAATATGCAAATGAGCTCTCTTAGAAAATGAAATTTCAATGATATTCAACGGTATTTCAATGGAGGAATTCTAATGGAAAATAAATGGTATTTCAATGGTACATCAATGAAAGAAAATGGTACTTCAATTGATATCTAATGAAAATCAATGAATATGAATGGTACTATAATGATATCTTAGAATTCAATGGTGAATAATGCACTGCATGGACAGCATTTTTCCCACTGCAACTGTATGGCGGGCAATTAGGGGACAGGTGGCCTACCCTTGCAAAATTTAATACAGACCCTGTCTTTCAGTGGATATTCATTTATCATGCGACTTAAATCTTTGAGTTTGGCCATAATAAATTTATTCCTAGATGATCATACCCGCCCTCCCCCTCTTTTTTATGCCGCCCGACCTTTTTTATTTCTCTTTCTCTCAAAAACAAGAGGGCCATGATGGCCCTATATTGCTCACCTGAGTTTAATTGCTTTCTTGAAAAAAATTCTTTGCTAAAGCTAAACAAATAACCCCATGGGGTGGGGTCAATTTGACCCCGGAGATAATGATTTGAACAAATTTTGTAGAAGTCTACTAGGCAATGCTACATGTCAAATATCTAAGATCTAAGCCTTCTGGTTTATTTTTTAGAAATTTTTTGAAGATTTTCCTATGTAAAATCAAGTGACCCCTGGGGTGGGGTCAATTTTAACCCCGGGGGTCATGATTTGAACAAATTTTGTAGAGGTCCACTAGGCAATGCTACATATGAAATATCTAAGCTCTAGGCCTTCTGGTTTATTTTGAAGATTTTTCTATGTACAATCAAGTAATCCCATGGGGCGGGGTCAATTTGACCCCGGGGGCATGATTTGAATAAAATTTTGTAGAAGTCTACTAGGCAATGCTACATGTCAAATATCTAAGACCTAGGCCTTCTGGTTTATTTTTAGAAAATTTTTGAAGATTTTCCTATGTAAAATCAAGTGACCCCTGGGGTGGGGTCAATTTTGACCCGGGGGTCATGATTTGAACAAATTTTGTAGAGGTCCACTAGGCAATGCTACATGTCAAATATCTAAGCTCTAAGCCTTCTGGTTTATTTTTAGAAATTTTTTGAAGATTTTCCTATGTAAAATCAAGTGACCCCTGGGGCGAGGTCAATTTTGACCCCAGGGTCATGATTTGAACTATTTTAGTACAGGTCCACTAGGCAATGCTACAAGTCAAATATCTAAGCTCTAGGGCTTCTGGTTTTTGAGAAGAAGATTTTTTAAGATTTTCCTATGTAAAATCAAGTGACCCCCGGGGCGGGGTCAATTTTGACCCTGGGGTCATGATTTGAACAAATTTGGTAGAGGTCCACTAGGCAATGCTTCACACCAAATATCTAAGCTCTAGGGCTTCTGGTTTTTTCGAAGAAGATTTTTAAAGTTTTTACTTTTGGTTGCCATGGCAACCAGAATTCTGTATGGAATTCAATTCTTTGAACAATTTTTAAAGAAGACCATCCAAGGAACAACCCTGTGAAGTTTCATCAAAATTGGCCTGTTGGTTTAGGAGGAGATGTTGTTAAAAGGAAAGTGTGGACGGACGGACGGACGGCGGACAGTGAGTGATCACAATACCTCACCCTGAGCACTTTGTGCTCAGGTGAGCCAAAAAAACAAAAACAAACAAAAAACAACAACCCCCCCCCCCCCCCCCAAAAAAAAAACAGAACTAAAAATGTACGAACCGCGATAGGGTCCCGTATATTTGTTTTAATGCTGCCGCAAAATACCATAGATAATGCTTTTTTTACCCCTGGGACCAGCCACGACACACAGGTATAGACGACTTCAAACCAAAACAAATTCGCCATTTTGTTAAAGGGAAATTATTCTTCGCGCCTACTGTCTATGCTAAAATCTAAGATTGCCGTTACGTTCCCGTAAAAGATCGAGTAATTAATTTTATTTTAATTTTCTTTCAACCAAAATTAATTTCATATAAATCTAGAAGTATTTTAATGAAAGTAATATTAAAAATCACAAATATTAGGATACTTATAAAAAAATAGAGATTATTTTAACCGAGATCAAACTGTGAACAACAGAATTGACACGAGGTGACAAGCTAATTGACGATAATTATAGGTTATTTGATCATAACAAAAATACTATCACACCTTTTGTTATCGGTTCGAATTGAGAAGCTCATGTCATTTTGAACGATACCATTCCGAAATACTGAAACCGTTGCTTTCTATCTATTCAAAATATTTAATTAAAACAGAAAAAAAAATATAACAATATTTTCAGTCGTCCCATCTCTCCTGATCCCGCCTGGTTTCTCCCGATTCTGGACGTAAAACCCGACAAGAAGTCCAAATCTCCAGATTGAAAAAAAAAAAAAAAAAAAAAAAAAGATCAATCCTTTACAAATATTAATCCTCGCTAATAACGAATCTGTGAACAATAGTTTTCGGATATTTTCACACCTATTTACCCATGTTGATTGTTGTTTATTGCATGATATAACAAAGCCAGGTGTTGATTAATGTGTCACAACTGAAACAGGTATTTAATTTTTCAATCAATAAAAATCAATTACAATCAAATTTAGATCAGAAAATATATTGGTCCTCCCTTTTTCTACAAGTTTTTGATATCAAAAGTAGATTACCGCGGTGCCGAATTTGATAAATATTTCTCTTAAATAATTTTATTAAGAGAATATGTCAAGGTAAATATTAATATCAGGTACTGTTAAATGCCGTTAAACTGTCTTTGCATCATCATAGTTTGTCAAACACATCATTTAAATTGGAGATATGGGCAATGTTTACAAAAGCGTAACAGATCCGGACAGACAATTTTGGATATCCAGATTTTAAAATAATTTTATTAGTTTTATTTTCGAGGAAACTAAGTGGGTTCATCAAATACTCAGGTCGATCCAGCTCCTAAATAGATTGTTGAATTGTTGATAAATGTAATATGAGAGTAAAAATGAGTCAACAAGTTTGTTTTTACTTTATTCTGCTTTTGCCATCTGTCTTGACTTGTACTTTGGGGTTCGATTTATGTATAAATAGCTGTCATTTTGAATATATAAGGCTTCATTTTATGAGTTTTAACTGAAATAAATCCCATGTTGATGGAAAGGACCATTCAGCTGAAATCCTAGGAGTCTGTATGTACACTTTTGCTAATTTCAAGAATCAAAATCCCCGGTCCGGGTAGTTGTTTTAAAAATAAAAAATAAAATTCTCCCCCGCCCCCTTTTAACCAAAACTTGGATGATAATCTAGGAATAAATTTATTATGGCCTTAGGTAAAATTAATATATACATGATAAATCTTGCAATGTTGCTTTTAACTGGATGTTGATGTCATGTGTAAAATAGGAGATGTGCAAGTTTACATTATGATAAAGATTCTAGGCGAGTCACAATGTGAAAATGTGCATTTTGTCACTATTTTAGGGGCCATAACTCTGGGAATAGGTGGTTGAGCCACAAAAAATAGGAGGTGCCCAAGTTCATATCATGTTAAAGACTCATGCAAGGTTTCAAGGTCTATATGAAATTCTTTTATAGGTAGGTGCATCATCACAAGATGAAAATGTGCATTTTTCACTATTTCAGGGGCCATAACTCTGGAAATTGGGAGGGGGCGTGGTGATTAGGTCATATCATGATAAAGACTCCTGCAAGTTTCTATATCAAATACTTTTTGAGTTTGGTGCGCCACAAGATGAAAATGTGCATTTTTGACTATTTCAGGGGCCATAACACTAGAAATAGGGGGCAGAGACGGACGAAAACTAGAGTTGTCACAGAAGTGACGAATTACAATCCCACAATATGGCCTTGTCACAGAACAAAGCCAATGTCAAAGCCGAGCTTGCCTGACCTTTGACCTACTGATCTCAAAATCAATAGAGGTCATCTGCTGGTCATGATCAACCTCCCTATGAAGTTTCATGATCCTCGGCCCTAGCGTTCTCAAGTTATTGTCCGAAAAAGGTGTAAATGTTCCAGGTCACTTCAACCTTTGACCTTTGGAACTCAAAATCAATACGAGTCATCTGCTGGTCATGACCAACCTCCCTATCAAGTTTCATGATCATAGTCCCAAGCGTTCTGAAGTTTTTGTCCGAAAACCGTTTAAATGTTCTGGGTCAATGTAACCTTGACATGTGAACTACTGACCTCAATATCATTAGGGGTCATCTGCTGGTCACAACCAACCTCCCTATCAATTTTCATGATCCTAGGCCCAAGCGTTCTCAAGTTATCATCCGTAAATTATTTGACTGTTTCATGTTACTGTGACCTTGACCTTTGACCTATTTACCTCAAAGTCAAACTTGACCCGTATTTTATCATGTTGCACATGTGTGCAAAAATTTATGATCCTAGATCTAAGCGTTCTCAAGTTATCATCCGGAAACCGTTTAACTGTTCTGAGTCACTGTGACCTTGACCTTTGACCTACTGACGTAAGAGTCGAACTTGACCTGTATTTTATGATGTTACACCTGTGATCCTAGGCCCAAGTTTTCTAAAGTTATCATCCGGAAACTGTTTATCTGTTCTGAATCACTGTGACCTTGACCTTTGACCTACTGATCTCAAATCTCAAAGTCAAACAGGTGAGCTATTGTGACCGCTTGATGTCCGTCGTGCGTAGTGCGTCAACAATTTCTAAAAAAAATCTTCTTCTTGAAAACCACTGGGCAGAATTACACCAAACTTCACAGGAATGATCCTTGGGTGGCCCCCTTTCAAATTTGTTCAAAGAATTGAATTCCATGCAGAACTCTGGTTGCCATGGCAACCGAAAGGAAAAACTTTAAAAATCTTCTTGTCCAAAACCACAGGGCCTTGGGCTTTGATATCTGGTGTGCAGCATCATCTAGTGGTTCTTTACCAAAATTTTTCAAATTATCCCCCTAGGGTCAAATATGGCCCCGCCCCGGGGTCACATGTTTTATATAGTCTTATATAGGGATAACTTTGAAAATCCTCTTGTACAAAATCACATGGCCTAGAATTGAATTCCATGCAGAACTCTGGTTGCCATGGCAACCGAAAGGAAAAACTTTAAAAATCTTCTTGTCCAAAACCACAGGGCCTTGGGCTTTGATATCTGGTGTGTAGCATCATCTAGTGGTTCTTTACCAAAATTGTTCAAATTATCCCCCTAGGGTCAAATATGGCCCCGCCCCGGGGGTCACATGGTTTATATAGTCTTATATAGGGAAAACTTTGAAAATCTTCTTGTACAAAATCACATGGCCTAGGGCTTTGATATTTGGTATGTAGCATCATCTAGTGGTCCTCTACCAAGATTGTTCAAATTATCCCCCTAGGGTCAAATATGGCCCCGCCCCGGGAGTTCAAAGTTTTACATAGACTTATACAGGAAAAAAGTTTAAAAATCTTCTTGTCTGAAACCACAACACTTTGACCTTTGATATTTGGTTTGTAGCATTGTCTTATGGTCCTCAACCAAAATCATTCAAATTGTACCCCTTGGATGAAAAGAGGCCCTCCCCCGGGGTCCCAAGTTTAATATAGACTTATATAGGAAAAAGCTTTAAAAATCTTCTTGTCTGAAACCATACGACCTAGGCTTTTGATATTTGGTATGACGCATTGTCTAGTAGTCCTCTACCAAAATTGTTCAAATTAATGCCCCTGGGGTTAAAAGAGGCCCCGTCCTGGGGTCACTTAGTTATTATGTGAATTATTTAGGAAAAATACTTTAAAAAAATCATCTATCCTATTTCCAAGACTGTTTAATTATAATTAACTGATGACCCCAAGTAATATGATGTCACTTGACTGTGACCTTTACCTACTGACCTACTTTCTTGTTTTTTTTAAGATACAGCCTTGAAATTTCGATGACATACGCAGTTTTGCACACAAATCGTAAAACTGAATTTCATTGATCATGAATGTGACCTACTGACTCTCTTAATATTTTATTATCAGTTTGACATTTGAAACATGTAGCTCATATTACTCAGGTGAGCGATCCTGGGTCATCATGATCCTAGGCCTAAGCATTCTCAAGTTATCATCTGGAAACCGTTTAACTGTTCAGCGTCACTGTGACCTTGACTTTTGACCTACTGACCTCAAAGTCGATCCTGACCTGTATTTTCTGATGTTACATATGTGTACCAAAAATTATTTTAATCGGTCAAGCCTTTCATGAGTTATCATCCGGTAACCATGAAAAACAACGGACCAACCAACCACCAAGCTCACTCCTATATACCACCCCAAAACTCCCGTTTTGTGTGGGGTATAAATAGGAGATGCACAAGTTCATATCATGTTAAAGACTTACGCAAGATTTCATCAATTTATATCAAATACTTTTTGAGCTAGGTGCGTCACTTTTTTTTCGGACACACATATGGATGGATGTACAGATGCATGGAAAAGACTTAAATCATATGCACCCACCACTCATAGTGGGGGCACAAAAATACATATTTTGACAAAGTAAGAAGCATGGAAATTAAAAACTGATCAAACATGTATAAAAATAATAGTCATGAAAACCAATGACAAAAATATGACTGCATCTAACTAGAATTATATGAATCAAAGAAACAGAAAAAATGTCACATTTTATTATTCATTTAAATTTCTTGTGTATTCAACATATATAAAGACACTTACTGTAGCTGATACCATGCTAATTTCACATAAATCTGGGCCAGAATTTTAAACTCCACATCATCATTTTCCCGCCAAAACAGGTGCTATTTTATTTACAAATCACGAAATTCAGTTACTACATTTAGAAATGGTAAAATAATGGTGCAAACTGATTGAACAAACTTTAAGCAAATTCTGTAATGAACAAGAGGACCATGAAGGTCCTGAATCGCTCACCTCTTCCCACATGATCCGGTTTTGAGTATGACGTCGTTTTTTCTATTATTTGACATAGTGACCTAGTTTTTGAGCTCATGTGACCAAGTTTTGAACTTGACCTAGATATTATCAAGATAAAAATTCTGACCAATTTTCATGAAGATCCATAGAAAAATATGGTCTCTAGAGAGGTCACAAGGTTTTTCTATTATTTGACCTATTGACCTAGTTTTTTAAGGCACGTGACCCAGTTTCAAACTTTACCTAGATATCATCAAGGTGAACATTCTGACCAATTTTCATGAAGATCCATTCAAGGGTATGGCCTCTAGAGAGGTCACAAGGGTTTCCTATTTCAAGACCTACTGACCTAGTTTTTGATTGCAGTTGACCCAGTTTCAAACTTGACCTAGATATCATCAAGATGAACATTCAGACCAACTTTCATACAGATCCCATGAAAAATATGGCCTCTAGAGAGGTCACAACGTTTTTTCATTATTTGACCTACTGACCTACTTTTTGATGGCACGTGACCCACTTTCGAACCTGACCTAGATATCATCAAGATGAACGTTCTGACCAAATTTTATGGAGATCCATTCACAAGTATGGCCTCTAGAGAGGTCACAAGGTTTTTCTATTTTTAGACCTACTGACCTAGTTTTTGACCGCACATGACCCTGTTTCGAACTTGACCTAGATATCATCAAGATGAACATTCAGACCAACTTTCCTGAAGATCCATTGAAAAATATGGCCTTAAGAGAGGTCACAAGGTTTTTCTATTATTTGACCTACTGACCTAGTTTTAGACGGCACTTGACCCACTTTCAAACTTGACCTAGACATCATCAAGATGAACATTCAGACCAACTTTCATACAGATTCCATGGAAAATATGGCCTCTAGAGAGGTCACAAGGTTTTTCTATTATTTGACCTACTGACCTAGTTTTTGATGGCACGTGACCCACTTTCCAACTTGACTTAGATATCATCAAGGTGAACATTCTGACAAATTTTCATGAAGACTTCATGAAATATATGGCCTCTAGAGAGGTCACAAGGTTTTTCCATTTTTAGACCTACTGACCTAGTTTTGGAACGCACGTGACCCAGTTTCGAACTTGACCTAGATATCATCAAGATGAACATTCAGACCAACTTTCATATAGATCCCATGAAAAATATGGCCTTTAGAGAGGTCACAAGGTTTTTCTATTATTTGACCTACTGACCTAGTTTTTGATGGCACGTGACCAAGTTTCGAACTTGACCTAGATATCATCAAGGTGAACGTTCTGACCAATTTTCATGAAGATCTTGTGAAATATATGGCCTCTAGAAAGGTCACAAGGTTTTTCTATTTTTAGACCTACTGACCTAGTTTTTGACCGCACGTGACTCAGTTTCGAACTTGACCTAGATATCATCAAGATGAACATTCAGACCAACTTTCATACAGATCCCATGAAAAATATGGCCTTTAGAGAGGTCACAAGGTTTTTCTATTATTTGACCTACTGACCTAGTTTTTAAGGCACGTGACCCAGTTTCGAACTTGACCTAGATATCATCAAGGTGAATGTTCTGACCAATTTTCATGAAGATCTTGTGAAATATATGGCCTCTAGAGAGGTCACAAGGTTTTTCTATTTTTAGACCTACTGACCTAGTTTTTGATGGCACGTGACCCAGTTTCGAACTTGACCTAGATATCATCAAGGTGAACATTCTGACCAATATTCATAAAGATCCCATGAAAAATGTGACCTCTAAAGTGGTCGCAATCAAAAGTTTACGGACGCACGCACGGACACCGCGCGATCACAAAACAATGGACCAACTGATATAAAAGAATAAGTATATTCTGCAATGAAAAACAATGGTGTTTTAAATTCGAAACAGAATGTTACAGATCCTGATCTTGAAACTAGGGAACAATTGTACAATTTGATGTGGATGGCATTCATGGGAAGGAAGGAAAGTCCCTTTTTTCTTCGAAGAAGAATAATTTCAACACTGTATGACACATGTCCCCTGATTATGCTAAGGTTAACTCAGGGGGAAATAATCAGACACAAATCTCCCAAGAATATAGGGCATGTCTACTTGATATTGATAATGTATACAAAGTTTCATATGAACTGGACTGGAACTCAAAAACTGGGGCATAACTCAAGAAAAATATTTACACATGAAGTCCCGTTCTCTTCATGTTGATGGTAATAGGTGACGAAAATTGTGGGACGAGTAGAATACATAAAGTATACATGTAAATGTAAAATTGTCAAAAAAGGGGCATGTAAGACCCGATAACATGCGCATGTTCACCATATGTAAATGAAGTATACCAATTTGTATTTGAAGTGTATAGAAACTACAGAGTTGGGTACGCACCATTCTGATGTAGTTTCCAAACGAGACACAGGGTGTGCCCCCACTGGTATATTTGTTACAAAAAAGGGGGAATAATTCAAATGTTTGCAGTCTTAATGGGGTATAGCCTAAACAAACATTTTATGAAAAGGATTCATTATTCTAGGCCATATACTTCTTGAGCTATGAGCATCAAAAACAAAAAATCCACTATTTTGGCTATTTCAAGGGCCGGAACTCTGTAATAAATACTAAGATTCTCAGGAAGAATGCCAAGTGTGGACACATCATGATAAAGACTCAAGCAAGGTTTCATGAATTTACATCAAATACTTTTTGAGCTAGGCACACAGTTAGGTGAAAATGTGCATTTTAATACTATTTCAGGGGCCATAACTTTAAAAATAGGGGGTGGAGCCAGCCAAAAAATAAGAGGTGTGCAAGTTTATATCATGAAAAACACTTATTCAAGTTTTCAACCATTTACATTATATACTTTTTGAGCTAGGTGCATCACAAGGTAAGAAAGTGCATTTCTGACTATTTCAGGGGCCATAACTCTGAAAATAGGGGGCGGTCCAAAATAAACAAGAGGACCATGATGGTCCTGAATCACTCACCTGTTCCCACATGACCCAGTTTTGAGTATGATGCCGTTTTTTCTATTATTTGACATAGTGACCTAGTTTTTGAGCTCATGTGACCCAGTTTTGACCTAGATATCATCAAGATAAAAATTCTGACCAATCTTCATGAAGATCCATTGAAAAATATGGCCTCTAGAGAGGTCAAAACATTTTTCTAATTTTAGATCTACTGACCTAGTTTTTGACAGCAGTTGACCCGGTTTCAAACTTGAACTATATATCATCAAGATGAACATTCAGACCAACTTTCATACAGATCCCGTGAAAACTATGGCCTCTAGAGAGGTCACAAGGCTTTTTATTATCTGACCTACCGACCTAGTTTTTGACCGCAAGTGACCCACTTTCAAACTTGACCTAGATATCATCAAGGTGAACATTCTGACCAATTTTCATGAAGATCCATTCAAGGGTATGGCCTCTAGAGAGGTCAGAAGGTTTTTCAATTTTAAGACCTACTGACCTAGTTTTTGATCGCAGTTGACACAGTTTCAAACTTGACCTATATATCATCAAGATAAACATTCAGACCAACTTTCATACAGATCCCATGAAAAATTTGACGTCTGGAGAGGTCACAAGGTTTTTTCATTATTTGACCTACTGACCTACTTTTTGACGAACTTGACCTAGATATCATCAAGATGAACATTCTGACCAATTTTTATGAAGATTCATTCACACGTACGGCCTCTAGAGAGGTCACAAGGTTTTTCTATTTTTAGACCTACTGACCTAATTTTTGGACCGCACGTGACCCAGTTTCGAACTTGACCTAGATATCATCAAGGTGAACGTTCTGACCAATTTTCATGAAGATCTTGTGAAATATATGGCCTCTAGAGAGGTCACAAGGTTTTTCTATTTTTAGACCTACTGACCTAGTTTTTGATGGCATGTGACCCAGTTTCGAACTTGACCTAGATATCGTCAAGGTGAACATTCTGACCGACTTTCATGAAGATGTTGTGAAATATATGGCCTCTAAGAGAGGTCACAAGGTTTTTCTATTATTTGACCTACTGACCTAGTTTTTGATGGCACGTGACCCAGTTTCGAACTTGACCTAGATATCATCAAGGTGAACATTCTGACCAACTTTCATAAAGATCCCACAAAAATGTGACCTCCAGAGTGGTCACAAGCAAAAGTTTACGCATGCACGCACGGACGGACGCTGCACGATCACAAAAGCTCACCTTGTCACTATGTGACAGGTGAACTAAAAATAGGAGGTGCACAAGTTCATATCATGTCTTATGCAAGGTTTCATGTATCTATATCCAATACTTCTTGAGCTAGGCATGTCACAAAGTGAAAATGTGCATTTTTGACTATTTCAGGGGCCATAACTCAGAAAATAGGGGGCGGACCCAAACGAAAAATAGGAGGTACGCAAGTTTATATCATGATAAAGACTCATGCACAGTTTTTAAACGTTTATATCAAATACTTTTGAGTAGGCCGTTCACAAGGTGAAAATGTGCATTTTTGACTATTTTCAGGGGCCATAACTCTGAAAATAGGGGGTGGGGGCCCGACGAAAAATAGGAGGTGCGCAAGTTCATATCATGATAAAGACTCATGTAAGGTTTCATCAATTTATATCAAATACTTTTTGAGCTAGGCGCGTCACGAACTTCGGACGGATGGACACACGGACAAGATCAAACCACTCATGGGGGGGGGGGGGGGGGCACAAAAAGGGGCATAATAAAAATTGGACATGCAAGTACCGACCACATAGCGTATGTCCACTGCATGTTGATGACGTACCATGTTTCAAACTGTAGGAGTTGCGTACACAAGGAAGTGTGACGGGCAGAGAGTTTAAACACTATCTGCTTTCCTGGTCTCCTCCACTGGAGGCATGAAAAGGTCCAGGTCGAGCTTAAATGTCACAATTTGCTTGGACATATATAGACTCAGTCTTATTTTTTGCCTCTTTTTATTGTTTGTTAATGTAAAACTGTTTATGCTTCATCCTCCTCCCCCTCTTCCTCGTCAAATTCGCCCTCCTCCTCGGCAGTGGCGTCCTGGTACTGCTGGTACTCTGATACCAAGTCGTTCATGTTTGACTCGGCCTCCGTGAACTCCATCTCGTCCATACCCTCGCCAGTGTACCAATGCAAGAAAGCCTTACGACGGAACATAGCCGTGAACTGTTCGGAGATACGCTTGAACAGTTCCTGGATGGCGGTGTTGTTACCGATGAAAGTGGCGGACATCTTCAGACCACGTGGCGGGATATCGCAGACGGCGGTCTTTATGTTGTTGGGGATCCATTCGACAAAGTAGCTGCTGTTCTTGTTCTGGATGTTCAACATCTGTTCATCTACCTCCTTCATGGACATACGTCCTCTGAAAATTACGGCTACTGTGAGGGAACGTCCGGACGTGGGTCGCAAGCAGCCATCATGTTTTGGAGGGCGAACATCTGTTTTGTAAGCTCAGGGACAGTGACAGCCCTGTACTGCTGGCTACCACGAGAAGTGAGTGGTGCGAAACCTGGCATAAAGAATGGGAGACGTGGGAACGGTTTCCATGTTGACTGCCAATTTACGGAGATCGGCATTCAACTGACCCGGGAAACGGAGACACGTGGTAACACCGGACATAGTGACCGACACGAGATGGTTCAAATCTCCATATGTAGGCGTGGTCAGTTTCAGGGTCCTGAAGCAAATGTCATATAGTGCCTCGTTGTCGATACAGAAGACCTCATCTGAGTTCTCGACCAGTTGATGGACTGACAAGGTAGCGTTGTATGGCTCAACGACGGTGTCTGATACCTGAAACAGTAAGAAGACGTCTTAATAACGTGATGTCGGTTGGAAATCTTAATATAGTAATTATAAATACTACAGACAATCTAATTAAATGGAACAATATTCGTCTAAGTCAACTCTGAAAATGTGGAGACTTTAATGCATTATTTCTTTTATTTTGTTGGGTTTAACGTCGCACCGACACAATTATAGGTCATATGGCGACTTTCCAGCTTTGATGGTGGAAGAAGAAAATCCAGGTGCCCCCCCGTGCATTATTTCATCACGAAACGGGCACCTGGGTAGAACCCCCGACCTTCCTAAACCAGCTGGATGGCTTCCTCACATGAAGAATTCAATGCCCCCAGTGAGGCTTGAACCCACATCGATGAGGGGCAAGTGATTTGAAGTCAGTGACCTTAACCACTCGGCCACGGAGGCCCCCCCCTCTGAGACTCAAATGCTAGATTGTGTAAAGTCTTACTTCATGTTAATTATGGCGGTTAATTTCTACCATTTCTTTCTCGCGTGTTGGCACTTTTGGAAACAAACAAGGTATATATCGTTCGAGCGTGCTGGCGCTCTTTAAACGCGCCAACACGCGGGAACGAAATGGCAGATATCAGCCACCTTACGCGGGTAGTACTTAATGAGCAAAACCGATTATATATTAAGAACACGTGCATGCAGTAGTTACTTAAATTCTCTTACAACAAAATCTTTTCTGAATCAAAACTAATAAACATTTTTTTATTTAAGGTGTACTCTGGTCAGAATTACATTTACTAACCTTAGGTGATGGAACAACTGAGAAAGTGTTCATGATTCTGTCGGGATACTCCTCACGGATTTTGCTGATGAGTAAAGTTCCCAAGCCAGACCCAGTACCACCGCCAAGGGAGTGTGTGAGTTGGAATCCCTGAAGGCAATCACAGCTTTCTGACTCTTTACGAACAATATCAAGTACGGAGTCCACGAGCTCAGCTCCCTCTGTGTAGTGATCCTTGGCCCAGTTGTTACCAGCCCCGCTCTGACCGAAGACAAAGTTGTCTGGTCTAAAGATCTGACCAAAAGGTCCGGATCTCACAGCGTCCATGGTCCCAGGTTCGAGATCAACCAGCACTGCACGTGGAACATATATACCACCTGAAAAAATATCAAGTAAAATACATTAATAACGACTTCTCAATTCTTTTAATTTACAAAGTGAGTACGAAGTTTTCTGATGATATTATGCTATATAGAACAAGAGGACCATGATGGTCCTGAATCGCTAACCTGTTCCCACGATTCAGTTTTGAACTGAGTATGACCTTGTTTTTTCTATTATTTGACATAGTGACCTAGTTTTTGAGCTCATGTGACCCAGTTTTGAACTTGACCTAGATATTATCAAGATAAAAATTCTGACCAATTTTCATGAAGATCCATTGAAAAATATGGCCTCTAGAGAGGTCACAAAGGTTTTTCTATTTTATGACCTAATGACCTAGTTTTTGAAGGCACGTGACCCAGTTCTGAAACTGACCTAGATATCATCAAGGTGAACATACTCACCAATTTTCATGAAAATCTCATGAACAAGAGGGCCATAATGGCCCTATATCGCTCACCTGAGTACCATTGCTTTAACCAAAAACAAAAAGAAACTAGAAAATGCTTTTGTAAAAAAGCGCATGTCTCCCCCAATGCAAAGTCCTATAGGCAAGAAGTCAATAGGGGTCAGGAGCGAAAGTCAAAGAGACACTGATGGTTGGCTGCAATAGGGATCATCTACTTGGCATGTCCAATCATCCCTCTAAATTTCAACACTCTTGGCCTAGTGGTTCTCAAGTCACTGTTCAGGCTTCTGTGACCTTGACCTTTTATCAAGTGACCTCAAAATAAATAAATGTCATCTACTCTGCATGTCCAATCATGCTATTAAGTTTCAACATTGTAGGTCAAGTGGTTTTCAAGTTATTTCCAAAAAATGATTTTACATGAACAGGCCACTGTGACCTTGACCTTTAACGGAGTGACCCCAAAAACAATAGGGGTCATCTACTCTGCATGTTCAATCATCCTATATAGTTTCAACATTCTGGGTCAAGAGGTTCTCAAGTTATTGACTGGAAATGGTTTTCCATGTTCAGGCCCCTGTGGCCTTGACCTTTAACAGAGTGACCCTAAAATCGTTATGGGTCATCTACTCTGCATGACCAACTATCCTATTAAGTTTCAACATTCTGGGTCAAGTGGTTCTCAAGTTACTGACCGGAAATGGTTTTCAATGTTCAGGCCCCTGTGACCTTGACCTTTAATGGAGTGACCCCAAAATCGATAGGGGTCATCTACTTTGCATGTACAATCATCCTATGAAGTTTCAAATTTCTGGGTCAAGTGGTTCTCTAGTTATTGATCAGAAATGGTTTTCAATGTTCAGGCCCCTGTGACCCTGACCTTTGATGGAGTGACCCCAAAATCAATAGGGGTCATCTACTCTATTTGACCAATCATCCTATGAAGTTTCAACATTCTGGGTCAAGTGGTTCTCTAGTTATTGATCGGAAATGGTTTTCAATGTTCAGGCCCCTGTGACCTTGACCTTTGACGGAGTGACCCCAAAATCAATAGGGGTCATCTACTCTTCATGATCAATCATCCTATGAAGTTTCAACATTCTGGGTCAAGTGGTTCTCTAGTTATTGATCGGAAATGGCTTTCAATGTTCAGGCCCCTGTGACCTTGACCTTTGACAGAGTGACCCAAAAATCAATAGGGGTCATCTACTCTTCATGACCAATCATCCTATGAAGTTTCAACATTCTGGGTCAAGTGATTCTCAAGTAACTGACCGGAAATGGTTTTCAATGTTCAGGTCCCTGTGACCTTGACCTTTAATGGAGTGACCCCAAAATCGATAGAGGTCATCTACTCTGCATGACCAATCATCCTATGAAGTTTAATCATTCTGGGTCAAGTGGTTCTCAAGTTACTGACCAGAAATGGTTTTCAATATTCAGGCCCCTGTGACCTTGACCTTTCACAGAGTGACCCCAAAATCGTTAAGGGTCATCTACTCTGCATGACCAATCATTCTATTAAGTTTCAACATTCTGGGTCAAGTGGTTCTCAAGTTACTGACCGGAAATGGTTTTCAATGTTCAAATGTACGGACGGACGGACGGACAGGGCAAAAACAATATGTCTCCTGGGGGAGACATAAAAATTCTTACAAGGTACAGATATGTCAAAATACACCTAAATTACATCCATGTTGTACCACAGAAAAGTGGTCTCAGTTTTTCCCTACAGCCAATAATAAACAAGTTACTAAATAAGCTATTTATAGTAACATAAAAGGGAAGTAATAAAAAAAAGATATTGTAAGCGAACAAAAGAAGGATCTGCCAAATAAAAACAAGAGCACTGCAATGCAATGCAAATGCAGAGCAATATTCACTTAAAACAAAGTCATATGACCTTTGACCCCTAAGTGTGACCTTGACATTGAATTCAGCCATCCAAAACATGCGCTCTGCACATCCTTTCAATGAGTGAACATTTGTGTCAGGTTTCTCTGAAATCCATCAAGGGGTTCAAGAGCTACAGAGTGGAAGGGAAATTGCTAACCAACACACAGACAGACGGACACCTAGGCGATAACATAATACGTCCCTGCGGGCATATAAAAAATAATCAAGATCTTATGGTGATACAAGTTGTGTGCAAGTTTGGTTAAAATCAAATCAAAAATGAAGCTGCTATTGTGCAGACAAGGTCAAAATAGCCAATTTTGGCCCTTTCAGGAGCCATAACTCTGGAACCCATTATGGGATCTGGCCGGTTCAATAATGGAACCAAGATCTTTTGGTGACACAAGTTTTGTGCAAGTCTGATTAAATTCAAATCATAAATGAAGCTGCTATTGTGCAGACAAGGTCAAAATTGCTAATTCTGGCCCTTTCAGGGGCCATAACTCTGGAACCCATGAAGGAATCTGGCCAGTTCAAGAAAGGAACCAAGATCTCACGGTGATACAAGTGGTGTGCAAGTTTGGTAAAAATCAAATCATAAATGAAGCTGCTATTGTGCAGACAAGCTCAAAATAGCTAATTTTGGCCCTTCAGGGGCCATAACTCTGGAACCCATAATGGGATCTGGCCGGTTCAAGAAAGGAACCAAGATCTTATGGTGATACAAGTTGTGTGCAAGTTTGGTTAAAATAAAATCATAAATGAAACCACTATCGTGCAGACAAGAAATTGTTGACGCACAAAAATAGCAAATTCTGGCCCTTTAAGGGGCAATAACTCTAGAACCCATGATGGGATTTGGCCAGTTTTTGAAAGGAACTGAGATATCATGCAAATACAAGTTTTGTACAAGTTTGATCAAAATTGCTTGCAAAATGTTGTCTCTATCTTGTTCACAAGAAATTGTGGACGGACAACGGACGGACGGACGAAGGGCGATCACAAAGCTCACTCTGTCACTATGTGACAGGTGAGCTAAAAAAATATTACAAGTGGACTAAAGAAGGATCTGCCAAATAAATCTGTTGACATAAATGAAATTTCAGATCAGTATCTTCGTAAGTTATGGAGATATAACAATTTAAATTTGAAATAAAGGGAGGTAATTTGACATAAAATCAGTCCATAGTTATGTACCCTGATTGTCTCAGTCCAACTAATAACAATAATGAAATTTCAAATAAGTCCTGTAAGTACTTACTGATATAAATCCATTTTGATTACAATCAGGGGAGATAATCAGATATAAAATAACTCTGGAACATATGATTGGATCTAATTTGTCATGGAATCCAAGATTTATTGTTGCTGAAGATATTTTGGAAGTTTGTATCAAATAAAACCATAAATGAAGTCTCTATATGGCTGCAAAAGCCAAAATAGCCGATTTTGGACCTTTAAAGGGCCATAACTCTGGAACCCAAGATGGAATCTGGCCAGTTGAAGAAAGGAAGCAAGATCTTGTGGTGATACAAGTTGTGTGCAAGTTTGGTTAAAATCATATCATAAATGAAGCTGCTATTGTGCAGACAAGGTCAAAATAGCCAATTTTGGCCCTTTCAGGGGCCATAACTCTGGAACCCATAATGGGATCTGGCCAGTTCAAGAAAAGAACCGTGATCTTATGGTGACAGAAGTTTTGTGCAAGTCTGATTAAATTCAAATCATAAATGAAGCTGCTATTGTGCAGACAAGATCAAAATAGCTAATTCTGGCCCTTTCAGGGCTGTAACTCTGGAACCCACAAAGGAATCTCACCAGTTCAAGAAAAGAACCGAGATCTTATGGTGATACAAGTTGTGTGCAAGTCTGGTTAAAATCAAATCATAAACAAGAAAATGCTTTTGTAAAAAAGCGCATGTCTCCCCCAATGCAAAGTCCTATAGGCAAGAAGTCAATAGGGGTCAGGAGCGAAAGTCAAAGAGACACTGATGGTTGGCTGCAATAGGGATCATCTACTTGGCATGTCCAGTCATCCCGCTAAATTTCAACACTCTTGGCTTAGTGGTTCTCAAGTCACTGTTCAGGCTCCTGTGACCTTGACCTTTGATCAAGTGACCTCAAAATCGATAGGGGTCATCTACTCTGCATGTCCAATCATGCTATTAAGTTTCAACATTGTAGGCCAAGTGGTTCTCAAGTTATTTCCAAAAAATGATTTTACATGAACAGGCCACTGTGACCTTGACCTTTAATAGACTGACCCCAAAATCAATAGGGGTCATCTACCCTGCATGTTCAATCATCCTATGAAGTTTCAACATTCTAGGTCAAGTGGTTCTCAAGTTATTGATCGGAACTGGTTATCAATGTTCAGGTCCCTGTGACCTTGACCTTTAACGGAGTGACCCCAAAAACAATAGGGGTCATTTACTCTGCATGAACAATCATCCTATGAAGTTTCAACATTCTGGGTCAAGTGGTTCTCAAGTTACTGACCGGAAATGGTTTTCAATGTTCTGGCCCCTGTGACCTTGACCTTTAATGGAGTGACCCCAAAATCGTTAAGGGTCATCGTTAAGGGTCATCTACTCTGCATGACCAATCATCCTATGAAGTTTAATCATTCTGGGTCAAGTGGTTCTCAAGTTACTGACCAGAAATGGTTTTCAATATTCAGGCCCCTGTGACCTTGACCTTTCACAGAGTGACCCCAAAATCGTTAGGGGTCATCTACTCTGCATGACCAATCATTCTATTAAGTTTCAACATTCTGGGTCAAGTGGTTCTCAAGTTACTGACCGGAAATGGTTTTCAATGTTCAGGCCCCTGTGACCTTGACCTTTAATGGAGTGACCCCAAAATTGATAGGGGTCATCTACTTTGCATGTACAATCATCCTATGAAGTTTCAACATTCTGGGTCAAGTGGTTCTCTAGTTATTGATCGGAAATGGTTTTCCATGTTCAGGCCCCTGTGACCTTGACCTTTGATGGAGTGACCCAAAAATCAATAGGGATCATCTACTCTTCATGACCAACCATCCTATGAAGTTTCAACATTCTGGGTCAAGTGGTTCTCTAGTTATTGATCGGAAATGGTTTTCAATGCTCAGGCCCCTGTGACCTTGACCTTGACCTTTGACGGAGTGACCCCAAAAACACTAGGGGTCGTCTACTCCAGCAGCCCTACAACCCTATGAAGTTTCAAGGTTCTAGGTCCAATGGTTCTCCAGTTACTGCCCGGAAATGAAGTGTGACGTACGGACGGACGGACAGGGCAAAAACAATATGTCTCCTGGGGGAGACATAATGAAGCTGCTATTGTGCAGACAAGGTCAAAATACTAATTCTGGCCCTTTCAGGGGCCATAACTCTGGAACCCATAATGGAATCTGGCCAGTTCAAGAAAGGAACCAAGATCTAATGGTGATACAAGTTGTGTGCCAGTTTGGTAAAATTCAAATCATAAATAAAGCTGCTATTGTGCAGACAAGGTCAAAATAGCCAACTTTTGCCCTTTCAGGGGCCATAACTCTGGAACCTATAATGGGATCTGGCCAGTTCAAGAAAGGAACCGTGATCTTATGGTGATACAAGTTGTGTGCAAGTTTGGTTAAAATAAAATCATAAATGAAACCACTATCGTGCAGACAAGAAATTGTTGACGGACGCACGACGGACGAAGGTTGATCAGAAAAGCTCACCTTGTCACTATGTGACAGGTGAGCTAAAAATTATTGAGAATGTTCACCTTGATGATATCTAGGTAAAGTTCAAAACAGGGTCACGTACCTTCGAAAACTAGGTCAATAGGTCAAATAATAGAACAAGAGCTGTCTCCGTAGGATGACACATGCCCCCGATGGCACTTTGAATGAATACTTATGGCCGATGTTAGAGTTTAGGACCTTTGACCTACGGAGCTGGGTCTTGCGCGCGACACATCGTCTTACTGTGTCACACATTCATGCATAGTTATTTTAAAATCCATGCATGAATGACAAAGATATGGACCGGCGATGCCCATCAATGCACTATCATGAAAAATGATCTTTAACGTCTAAGTTTGACCTTGACCTTTGAGCTACGGACCTGGGTCTTGCGTGTGACACGTCGTCTTATTGTGGTACACATTCATGCCAAGTTATTTGAAAATCCATCCATCGATGACAAAGATATGGACCGAACACGCCCATCAATGCACTATCCTTTAACATCTAAGTGTGACCTTGACCTTTGAGCTACCAACCTGGGTCTTGCGCAGGAGACGTCGTCTTACTGTGGTACACATTAATGCCAAGTTATTTGAAAATCCATCCATCGATGACAAAGATATGGACCGAACACGCCCATCAATGCACTATCCTTTAACATCTAAGTGTGACCTTGACCTTTGAGCTACCAACCTGGGTCTTGCGCAGGACACGTCGTCTTACTGTGGTACACATTAATGCCAAGTTATTTGAAAATCCATCCATCGATGACAAAGATATGGACCGAACACGCCCATCAATGCACTATCCTTTAACATCTAAGTGTGACCTTGACCTTTGAGCTACCAACCTGGGTCTTGCGCAGGACACGTCGTCTTACTGTGGTACACATTAATGCCAAGTTATTTGAAAATCCATCCATCGATGACAAAGATATGGACCGGATATGCCCATTAATGCACTATCCTTTAACGTCTAAGTGGGACCTTGACCTTTGAGCTACGGACCTGGGTCTTGCGCACTGCATGTCGTCTTACTGTGGTACACATTCATGTGAAGTTATTTGAAAATCCATCCATCGATGACAAAGATATGGACCGGACACGCCCATCAATGCACTTTCCTTTAACGTCTAAGTGTGACCTTGACCTTTGAGCTACGAACCTGGGTCTTGCGCACTGCACGTCGTCTTACTGTGGTACACATTCATGCCAAGTTATTTGAAAATCCATCCATCGATGACAAAGATATGGACCGGACACGAAAATTGCGGACAGACCGACAGACGGTTCAAAAACTATATGCCTCCCTTCGGGGGCATAAAAACCTTGTGACCTCTCTAGAGACCATATTTTTCAATGAACCTTCATGAAAATTGGTCAGAATTTTAATTGTGATAATATCTAGGTCAAGTTCAAAACTGGGTCACATGAGCTCAAAAACTAGGTCACTATGTTAAATAATAGAAAGAAGAGGGCCATGATGGCCCTGTATCGCTCACCTGAGTTTAGTTGCTTATTTTAACCAATTTTATCAGTATTGAAATCTTTATAATTCATGAAATATTGATGCAAGAGTTATGGCCCTTGCGCAATTTGATGTGGGTGATGATGAGGAATACTTATCTATAAGTTTGAAACAAATCTATCAATTAATGAGGTCACAAGGTTTTTCTATTTTTTGAACTACTGACCTAGTTTTTGATCGCAGTTGACCCAGTTTCGAACTTGACATAGATGTCATCAAGGTGAACATTCTGACAAATTTTCATGAAGATCCATTGAAAAATATGGCCTCTAGAGAGGTCACAAGGTTTTTCTATTTTTAGACCTACTGACCTAGTTTTTAACGGCACGTGACCCAGTTTCGAAATTAACCTAGATATCATCAAGGTGAACATTCTGACCAACTTTCATGAAGATCCATTGAAAATTATGGCCTCTAGAGTGGTCACAAGGTTTTTCTATTTTTAGACCTACTGACCTAGTTATTGGCCGCACATGACCCAGATTCGAACCTGACCTAGATATCATCAAGGTGAACATTCTGACCAACTTTCATGAAGATCCATTGAAAATTATGGCCTCTGGAGTGGTCACAAGGTTTTTCTATTTTTAGACCTACTGACCTAGTTATAAGCCGCACATGACCCAGATTCGAACTTGACCTAGATATCATCAAGGTGAACATTCTGACCAACTTTCATGAAGATCCACTGAAAATTATGGCCTCGAGTGGTCACAACGTTTTAAGACCTACTGACCTAGTTTTTGGCCGCACGTGACCCAGGTTCGAACTTGACCTAGATATCATCAAGGTGAACATTCCGACCAACTTTCATGACGATCCATTGAAAATTATGGCCAGAGTGGTCACAAGGTTTTTCTATTTTTTGAACCTACTGACCTAGTTATTGGCCACACGGGACCCAGATTCGAACTTGACCTAGATATCATCAAGGTGAACATTCTGACCAACTTTTATGAAGATCCATTGAAAATTATGGCCTCTAGATTGGTCACAAGGTTTTTCCATTTTTAGACCTACTGACCTAGTTTTTGGCCGCATGTGACCTAGTTTCAAACTTGACCTAGAATTTACCAAGATGAACATTCTGACCCATTTTCATAAAGATCCCATGAAAACTGTGACCTCTAGAGATGTCACAAGGAAAAAGTTACGCACAGACGGACGCACGCATGGACGACGGACGCTGCGCGATCACAAAAGCTCACCTTGTCACTTTGTGACAGGTGAGCTAAAAACGACGTCGTACTCAAAACTGGGTCATGTGGGAAGAGGTGAGCGATTCAGGACCATCATGGTCCTCTTGTTCTATTTTTTATACCTACTGACCCAGTTTTTGACCGCACATGACCCAGTTTCGAAATTTACCTAGATATTATCCAGGTGAACATTCAGACCAATTTTCATGTAGATCCATTGAAAAATGTGGCCTCTAGAGATGTCAAAAGGTTTTCTATTTTTAGACCTACTGACCTAGTTTTTGACCACAGTTGACCCAGTTTCAAACTCAACCTAGATATCATCAAGATGAACATTCAGACCAATTTTCATCTTGATCCATTCAAAAGTATGGCCTCTAGAGAGGTCACAAGGTTTTTCTATTTTTAGACCTACTGACCTAGTTTTTGACCGCAGTTGACCCAGTTTCAAACTTGATCTAGATATCATCAAGATGAACATTCTGACCAAATTTCATACAGATCCCATGAAAAATATGGCCTCTAGAGAGGTCACAAGGTTTTGTTATTATCTGACCTACTGACCTAGTTTTTGAAGGCACATGACCCAGTTTCGAACTTGACCTAGATATCATCAAGGTGAACATTCTGACCAATTTTCATCTTGATCCATTGAAAAGTATGGCCTCTAGAGAGGTCACAAGGTTTTTCTATTTTTAGATCTTCTGACCTAGTTTTTGACCGCAGTTGACCCAGTTTCAAACTTGATCTAGATATCATCAAGATGAACATTCAGACCAACTTTCATACAGATCCCATGAAAAATATGGCCTCTTGAGAGATCACAAGGTTTTGTTATTATCTGACCTACTGACCTAGTTTTTAAGGGCACGTGACCCAGTTTCAAACTTGACCTAGATATCATCAAGATGAACATTCTGACTAACTTTCATGAAGATCCATTGAAAAGTATGGCCTCTAGAGAGGTCACAAGGTTTTTCTATTTTTAGACCTACTGACTTAGTTTTGGACCGTATGTGACCCAGTTTCGAACTTGACCTAGATATCATCAAGATGAACATTCTGACCAACTTTCATAAAGATCCCATGAAAAATGTGACCTCTAGAGTGGTCACAAGCAAAAGTTTACGGACAGACGCACACACGCACGGACGATGATGGACGATGCAGGATCACAAAAGCTCACCTTGTCACTTTGTGACATGTGAGCTAAAAATGCATTAGAATTCAAAACATTAGATGGTTAATACTCACGATATGGCAATTACAAATGTGTCTGTGTTAAAATTGTGGTAGCTGAGTATTTAGATCTATTTTTTGATACGACATCGTAAATATGAATGTTACATGAAATGTTAATGTTCTACTTTTGAAAACCTAGAGGCCTTTTGCATTTATTCCCCTTTAAAACTCCTTTTATGGCAACTTTTGAAAATTTTACTACAGAACATGGAACAAGAGCTGTCTGTTGACAGCGCGCTCGACTTTTCGAAGAATTGATGGAAGTATGGGGTCAAAATATTACCAGAGATTTTCAGACAAATGAAGAAAAATAGATGAGACAAACAATGTACCTGTATTTGCGGATGTGTGTGACCATGATGGTAAGCAAGTGTTCAAAGTTTCAAAGCCATATATCAAACAGTTTAAACAAAATATGGAATAGTATGCCGAATTTAACTAATTTCTTTGTCAAAAAGGGCCATAACTGAGCTAAAGTCCTTGTCCTAGGTATGTAGTCTTGCCTACATATGTAGACTATGATGGTAAACAAGTGGTCAAAGTTTCAAAGCCATATGACAAACAGGTTAGGCAAAATATGGACTGGTATGAACAATTTAACTGATTTCCAAGTCCAAAATGGGCCATAATTCAGCCAAAATAGTTGACAGAGTTATGCACTCTTGCCTACAGATGGAGACCATGACGATAAACAAGTGTTCAAAGTTTCAAAGACACATGTCAAATAGTTTTGACAAAACGCTGACTTGTACGAAAACTGAGCCAATTTCCAAGTCCAAAAAGGGCCATAATGCAGCCAAAATGGTTGACAGAGTTATGTACTCTTGCCTACATATGGAAATCATGATGATAAGCAAGTGTACCAAGTTTTAAAGCCAAAGGTGGAATAGTTTTGACAAAACGTGGACTTGTAAGAAAACTGAACCAATTTCTAAGTTCAACAAGAGCTGTCTGTAAGACAGCACGCTCCACTATTCGGGGATTTGACAGTAAAATGAATATATGTCTGAATAAGAGACCTCTACTTTAAAAGGAATATACGCCAAGGGGCATATTTCCATCAAATACACAAATTTGAGTTATTAGGATTGTTACAACACATGCAGATGAAGATGATAAAGATATGTTTTGAGTTTCAAGTCATTATCTTGTATAGTACCAAAGTTACGTCCAGAAAACGAAGTTTGTAAAAAATTTAAGTATGAAAGGGGCATAATTCATTCAAAAATACAAAATAGAGTTATGGGGATTATTACCACACATGCTGATAATGATGATAAAGACACATTTTAAGTTTCAAGTCTTTATCTTACATTGCATTAAAAGTAGTATCCAGAAAGCGAAGATTGCAAACAAAGTTTAAGTACAAAAGGGGCATAATTCTGTCAAAAACACAATTAGAGTTATGGGGTATGTAGCCACACATACAGATGATTATAAACAAATACTTTTAATTTCAAGTCATTATCTTTTGAAGTACCAAAGACATGTCTATAAACAAAGCTTTTGAAAAATTTTAACATGAAAATAACCTAAGTATAACTCATTGACCTTGACCTTGAGTATAATGGCCCCAGCCCCTATACATAATTTGTTTGTATGCTGGACAATGTTTATGTGAACTTACAGTATGATATAAGCAATAATAACAAAGATATGACAGAAAAACAAAGGTTGCCGAAAAACTTTAACCTTACAAGACCATGATGGTCCTGAATCGCTCACCTGTCCCCACATGAACTGAGTATGACGTCGTTTTTTCTATTGTTTCTATTACTAGTTCTGAACTTGACCTAAATATCATCAAGATAAAAATTCTGACCAATTTTTATGAAGATCCATTGAAAAATATGGCCTCTAGAGAGGTCACAAGGTTTTGCTATTATTTTACATAATGACCTAGTTTTTAAAGGCATGTGACCCAGTTTTGTACTTGACCTAGATATCATCAAGGTGAACATTCTCACCAATTTTCATGAAGATCTCATGAACAAGAGGGCCAAGATGGCCCTAGGTCGCTCACCTAAGAAACACTCCATAACAGTGTAAAACATGTTTGACCTAGTGATTTCATGGAAACAAATATTCTGACCAATTTTCATTAAGATTGGACCAAAAAATTGGTCTCTTGCGATAAAACAAGCATTTTCTTAGATATGACCTAGTTTTTGACCCTAGATGACCCATGTTCAAACTCGACCTAGATTTTATCAAGGCAATCATTCTGACCAAAATTCATGAAGATCAATGAAAAATACAGCCTCTATCACATACAGAAGTTTTTTCTTTGATTTGACCAAGTGACCTAGTTTTTGACCTCAGATGATCCATATTCAAATTCGACCTAGATTTCATTAAGGCAATCAACCTGACCAAATTTCATAAATATCAACTGAAAAAAACAGTCTCTATCGTATACACAAGATTTTTCTTTAATTTGACCTAGTGACCTAGTTTTTGACCTCAGATAACCCATATTCAAAACCGACCTAGTTTTCATCAAGGCAATCACTCTGACCAAATTCATGAAGATCAATTGAAAAATACATCCTCTATTGCATACACAATGTTTTTCTTCGATTTGACCTAGTTTTTGACCCCAGATGACCCATTTTCGAAATCAGCCTAGATTTTATCAAGGTAATCATTCTGGCTAAATTTCATGAAGATCAGTTGAAAAATACAGCCTCTATTGCATACACAAGGTTTTTCTTTGATTTGACCTAGTGACCTAGTTTTTGACCCCAGATGACCCATTTTCGAACTTGGTCTAAATTTCATCAAGGCAATCATTCTGACCAAAATTCATGAAGATCAATTGAAAAATACAGCCTCTATCGCATACACAAGGTTTTTACGTGATATGACCTAGTGACCTAGTTTTTGACCCCAGATGACCCATTTTCGAACTCGGCCTAGATTTCATCAAGGTTATCATTCTGACCAAAATTCATGAAGATCAATTGAAAAATACTGCCTCTATCGCATACACAAGGTTTTTCTTTGATTTGACCTAGTGACCTAGTTTTTGACCCGAGATGACCCATTTTCGAACTCGGCCTAGATTTCATCAAGGCAATCATTCTGACCAAAATTCATGAAGATTAAATGAAAAATACAGCCTCTATCGCATACACAAGGTTTCTCTTTGATTTGACCTAGTGACCTAGTTTTTGACCCGAGATGACCCATTTTCGAACTCGGCCTAGATTTCATCAAAGTTATCATTCTGACCAATATTCATGAAGAAGAATTGAAAAATACAGCCTCTATTGCATACACAAGGTTTTTCTTTGATTTGACCTAGTGACCTAGTTTTTGACCCGAGATGACCCATTTTCGAACTCGGCTTAGATTTTATCAAGGTTATCATTCTGACCAATATTCATGAAGATTAATTGAAAAATACCACCTCTATCGCATACACAAGGTTTTTCTTTGATTTGACCTAGTGACCTAGTTTTTGACCCGAGATGACCCATTTTCGAACTCGGCCTAGATTTCATCAAAGTTATCATTCTGACCAATATTCATGAAGAAGAAATGAAAAATACAGTCTCTATTGCATTCACAAGGTTTTTCTTTGATTTGACCTAGTGACCTAGTTTTTGACCCGAGATGACCCATTTTCGAACTCGGCCTAGATTTCATCAAGGTTATCATTCTGACTAATATTCATGAAGATTAATTGAAAAATACAGCCTCTATCGCATACACAAGCTAAATGTTGACAGACGACGGACGACAGACGACAGACGACGGACGCCGGACATTGAGCGATCAGAAAAACTCACCTGAGCATTGCTCAGGTGAGCTAAAAATACGGCCCCACGAGAGGTCACAAGGTTTTTCTATTTTTAGACCTACTGACCTAGTTTTTGACCGCAGTTGACCCAGTTTCAAACTTGACCTAGATATCATCAAGGTGAACATTCTCACCAATTTTCACGAAGATCCATTGAAAAATATGGCCTCTAGAGAGTCAAAAAGGTTTTTCTATGTTTAGACCTAGTGACCTAGTTTTTGACCGCAGTTGACCCAGTTTCAAACTTGACCTAGATATCATCAAGGTGAACATTCTCACCAATTTTCATGAAGATCCATTGAAAAATATGGCCTCTAGAGAGTCAAAAGGTTTTTCTATGTTTAGACCTAGTGACCTAGTTTTTGACCGCAGTTGACCCAGTTTCAAACTTGACCTAGATATCATCAAGGTGAACATTCTCACCAATTTTCACGAAGATCCATTGAAAAATATGGCCTCTAGAGAGTCAAAAAGGTTTTTCTATGTTTAGACCTAGTGTCCTAGTTTTTGACCGCAGTTGACCCAGTTTCAAACTTGACCTAGATATCATCAAGGTGAACATTCTCACCAATTTTCATGAAGATCCATTGAAAAATATGGCCTCTAGAGAGTCAAAAGGTTTTTCTATGTTTAGACCTAGTGACCTAGTTTTTGACCCATGTGAGTGACCCAGTTTCAAACTTGACCTAGACATCATCAAGATGAACATTCTGATCAATTTTCATGCAGATCCCATGAAAACTACGGCCTCTACAGAGGTCACAAGGATTTTCTATTATTTGACCTACTGACCTAGTTTTTGACCGCAGTTGACCCAGTTTCGAACTTGACCTAGAAATCATCAAGGTGAACATTCTCACTAATTTTAAGTTCCATTGAAAAATATGGCCTCTAGAGAGGTCACAAGGTTTTTCTATTTTTAGACCTACTGACCTAGTTTTTGACCGCACGTGACCCAGTTTCGAACTTGACCTAGATATCATCAAGGTGAACATTCTGACCAACTTTCATAAAGATCCCATGAAAAATGTGACCTCTAGAGTGGTCACAAGCAAAAGTTTACGCACGGACAACGGACGCTGCGCGATCACAAAAGCTCACCTTGTCACTTTGTGACAGGTGAGCTAAAAATTAACCTAAGTGTAACACCTTGGTGACCTTGACCTTGGGTATAATGGGCCCAGTCCCTATACATACTTTGTTTGTATACTGGAAAATGTTAACGTAAAGTTACAGTAAGATATAAGAAATAGTAACAAAGATATGACAGAAAAACAAAGGTTGCCGAAAAACTTTAACCATAAAAATAACCCAAGTATAACACCTTGGTGACCTTGACCTTGGGTATAATGGCTCAGCCCCTATATATACTTTGTTTGTATACTGGACAATGTTTATGTGAAGTTACAATAAGATATAAGCAATAGTAACAAAGATATGACAGAAAAACAAGTTTGCTGAAAAACTTTAACCTTAAAAATAACCGAAGTATAACACTTTGGTGACCTTGACCTAGGGTATAATGGGCTCAGCCCCTGTATCTACTTTGTTTGTATACTGGACAATGTTTATGTGAAGTTACAGTAAGATATAAGCAATAGTAACAAAGATATGACGGAAAAACAAAGGTTGCCGAAAAACTTTAACCTTAAAAATAACCTAAGTATAACACCTTGGTGACCTTGTCCTTGGGTATAATGGGCTCAGCCCATACACATATATTGTTTGTATACTGGACAATGTTTATGTGAAGTTACAGTAAGATATAAGCAATAGTAACAAAGATATGACAGAAAAACAAAGGTTGCCGAAACACTTTAACCAAGAAGTGTCATGCCAAAGCCGACGTGAGTAGTATAGCCCCCCTATTCTCCGAATAGTGGAGCTAAAAAGGGCCATAATTCTGTCAAAATAGTTGACAGAGTTATGTACTCATGCCTACAGATGGAAATTAGGATGGTAAACAAGTGTTCAAAGTTTCAAAGCCACATGTAAAATAATTTTGACAAAACGTGGACTTGTACGAAAATTGTACCAATTTCCAAGTCCAAAATGGGCCATAATTCAGCCAAAATAGTTGATAGAGTTATGTTCTCTTGCCTACATATAGAGATTGTTATAATAAACAAGTGATAAAAGTTTCAAAGCCATATCAATTGGTACGAAAAACGTAACCAAGATTTGCAAGTTAAAAGGGGCCATAAGTCAGCTAAAATCCTTGATGGAGTTATGTACACTTGCCTATAACTGGACAAGGTGATGGTACACACGTGCTGAAAGTTTCAAAGCTTTATCTCAGTAGATTTTGTCAAAATATGGACTGGTACGAAAAACTTAACCAAGGTGTGACACCGATGGCGACGCCGTGGTGAGTAGGATAGCTCTACTTATTCTTCGAATACTCGAGCTAAAAACGTCGAGGACAGGGTTTTTGAGCAAGGTATGATCGGGTTACTCTAAATTCTTGATTGTCTTAGGAGGATAACATCAATTTATTATCTTATTTATAAATAGGATAATATTTATTTATAAATAGCTATATAGCCAATATTATATCTAATTGAAAAGGGTGTATTTTGTCGCGGAAGAAATATTTGCTTCACAGCAGATACACAGCATTCGCAAGAAAATTTTGTCTAACAGAGTGAATGATAAATATTAGACAGCAGTTTGTAAATAACTTGCAAAGCAGCTGCCATATCGTGAAGAATCTGTCGTATAGAGCAAATACTTTCCATGATCTAAAGAATTCATTTGCTTTTTCCAAACAAAACAGACTGAGATAATGTATTGTAACATCTGTTATTATAACGTCTGTCTGCGCCGTTAAATGTCTGAAGTACATTGTAGTACAACAGTTTAATACTGGGGCTCAATTGATTTTTCCGTACGGAACTATAAGTTAAGATAACAGAGATCTCTCATAGCTGTTCTGACGAATTACTGAGCAGTGTTTTTTTTTCTTCTTCAGTTTAGTGTGCGTGTGTGTGTGTGTGTGTGTGTGGGGGGGGGGGGGGGGGGGTTTACAACTTCAAGTGTTGATAAATATTCATGGAAGGTTTGGAAAATTATAACAAGAGGACCATGATGGTCCTGAATCGCTCACCTATCCCTACATGACCCAGTTTTGAACTGAGTATGACGTCGTTATTTCTATTATTTGACATAGTGACCTAGTTTTTGAGCATATGTGACCTAGATATCATCAAGATAAAAAATTCTAACCAATTTTCATGAAGATCCATTGAAAAATATGGCCTCTAGAGAGGTCACAAGGTTTTTCTATTATTTGACCTATTGACCTAGTTTTTAAAGGCACGTGACCAACTTTTAAACTTGACCTAGATATCATCAAGGTGAACATTCTCACCAATTTTCATGAAGATCTCATGAAAAATATGGCCTCTAGAGAGGTCACAAGGTTTTTCTATTTTTCGACCTACTGACCTAGTTTTTTGACCGCACATGACCCAGTTTCGAACCTGACCTAGATATCATCAAGGTGAACATTCTGACCAATATTCATGAAGATCTCATGAAAAATATGGCCTCTAGAGAGGTCACAAGGTTTTTCTATTTTTAGATCTACTGACCTAGTTTTTTACCCCACGTGACCCAGTTTCGAACCTGATCTAGATATCATCAAGGAAAACATTCTGACCAATTTTCATGAAGATCTCATGAAATATATGGCCTCTAGAGAGGTCACAAGGTTTTTCTATTTTTAGACATACTGACCTAGTTTTTGACCGCACGTGACCCAGTTTCAAACCTGAGCTAGATATCATCAAGATGAACATTCAGGCCAACTTTCGTACAGATCCCATGAAAAATATGGCCTTTAGAGAGATCACAAGGGTTTTCTATTATTTGACCTACTGACCTAGTTTTTGATGGCACGTGACCCAGTTTCGAACTTGACCTAAATATCATCAAGGTGAACGTTCTGACCAATTTTCATGAAGATCTTGTGAAATATATGGCCTCTAGAGAGGTCACAACGTTTTTCTATTTTTAGACCTACTGACTTAGTTTTTGATGGCACATGACCCAGTTTCGAACCTGACCTAGATATCATCAAGCTGAACATTCTGACCAATTTTCATTAAGATCCATTGAGAAATATGGCCTCTAGAGAGGTCACAAGGTTTTTCTATTTTTAGACCTAATGACCTAGTTTTTGACCCCACGTGACCCAGTTTCGAACTTGACCTAGATATCATCAAGGTGAACATTCTAAACAATTTTCATGAAGATCGCATGAAAAATATCGCCTCTAGAGAGGTCACAAGGTTTTTCTATTTTTAGACCTACTGACCTAGTTTTTGACCCCACGTGACCCAGTTTCAAACTTGACCTAGATATCATCAAGGTGAACATTCTGACCAATTTTCATGAAGATCTTTTGAAATATATGGCCTCTAGAGAGGTCACAAGGTTTTTCTATTTTTAGACCTACTGACCTAGTTTTTGATGGCACGTGACCCAGTTTCGAACTTGACCTAGATATCATCAAGATGAACATTCTGACCAACTTTCATAAAGATCAAACAAAAAATGTGACCTCTAGAGATGTCACAAGGAAAAGTTTACGCACAGACGCACGGACGGACGCCGGATGATCACAAAAGCTCACCTTGTCACTTTGTGACTGGTGAGCTAAAAAAAAACAACTGTTGGGTGGGCGGTGTGGGAGACCAGGTGTGGGTACACAACTTCACATGTTGATAATAAATGTTCATGGAAAAAATGAAAGAATTTTACTGAAATTCTACCAAATGGTTATTTTGTTATTTACAAATATGTGGATTTTTTAAACAAATAAAGGGCAATAACTCTGGTTACTAAAGAGATCCTGACGATATTGTGTGTGCACTACCACATTATGGTGATCTATATTCAATTTAAGTTGAACTGTTTTATAGTTCTAGGTTAAATATGTCCCAAGTTATGAAGCAGAAATTGCCACATTTATAGTACCCTATATAGTTAACACTAGAAACATCTAAGGGTCATAACTCTGGTGTTACTTTGGCAATCTGACTGAAACTTGACGGCCCCCATTTTCCTACAGTGGTGAACATGTATATGGAGTTTTATTTAAATATTCCAAACCACGTCCTAGATATGGCTCCGGACGGACAACGTCAAAATTATATCCTTCCGCCTTTGGCGGGGGATAACTAACTAACCGCTAGCCTCGTTATAGTACACGTTGATTCTTTCAAGTTGAAGGTCAGAGTCCCCGTGGTAGGTACCGGTGGGGTCAATTCCATGCTCGTCTGAGATTACTTCCCAGAACTAATAAAATAATGAATAATAAAAATATTATTAATACATGGTTACAAGGGACATGAAAGAACATCACATTACCTGTCGCTTCACAGTACTATACGTTTGAGGTCAGAATCTCCTTGGTATGTACCTATAGGGTCAATACCGTGCTCGTCCGAGATCACCTCCCAGAACTGAAACGAAATTAATTATTGAAGCGTGGTTCTAAAGTGTTGCCAGCGTGTTGATAAAAGATTAAGACCTTCCCTTCTCTACACTTGATGACTGGAGAACTAAATTAAACCATGATACTGATATGGCAATATGCCTGTACCAGCAGAGATATTACACATCGTAAGGATGGCTTTTGTTTTTGTCGATTTTTTCCACCGCTGGTAGCCTTGTCCCACTGAGCATTGATTCAGGCAAGCGAGGAAGGGGGCACCTGGGTAGGACCACCGACAAGCCAGCTGGACAGTTTCCTCACACGGAGAACTCAACACCCCATGCGAGGTTTCAAACCGACATCGGTGAGGGCGGCCAAGTCACCGACATTAACCGCTCTGACAAGGAGGCCTTACCCCTGATTTATATGCCATATGGACTTTAAGCAATGACACTGCAATATTTCTGAGTCTGAATATATATTACGTAGAATATGACATCTTTTGTTGACAGCAACAAATATACTATTATTGTCTGTAAGTATTGACCTGGCACTCATGAATATTCCGTATATTTTCGTAAATTAATCTTCGGTTTCCGAACCTAAATAGCGTTAATACTAAATATTTCATATATTATTCTTAATTGATATACTGTCGCAAGTACAGGTAGCTATGCAGACAAAGCGTTTAGCTACCAATATCAGGGTTGTGGGTTCGAGTGCTACGTCTGACCATATCTTTTTTCCCCAAATTTTATATGCAGACTTTCTACTTATTTGATCAAATGTATCTGAATATTTATGGTTTATTTATTAACAGTAATCATATTGACTCGTTGTAAAAATATGAAATAAGATTATTTTAAAGGTATCTTAGATAAAAAGACAAATTACCTGTCACCAGTGTTCCAGAAAATAAACAGTACAAGGGAAAACAATTAAAATTCATGAAATATGATACATAAAATAATTTTAAAGATGACATAACAATACATTTATTAATAATTGAAAAAAAAAAACAACATATAAATTTCTTAGTGATTTCGAACCCGTAGTAACGTGCGTTGAAGTCAGACAACTTACCTCTACGCCACCGTGTCATCGAAGTACTTTTCATGTTACTTTCGTAATGTAGATACTTCCAGGATACAAATTTTGCGTAAATTAACGAAAACACCCGAAAAAAATATTGGCCAAGATTAATGAGTGCCAGGTCAATACTTACGGACAATACCAGGGCATTAGACAACTTTTGGGGACAGGTACCCATACCCTCAGGAAGGGGAATTTTTCGCCATTTTAAGACGAAAAGGGGAAGTTTAAGCCATGTATATGTAACTACTTTTCACACTTATTAATACTGTTTTCAATCATTCCTAACTGATGTGACTATATTGCAACAGTAATCTTCCTTAGAGGCACTATATAATATTAAAAGATAACAGTGTACGAAATTCAGATTTGAATCCAATAGCCCGTTCGGGCTACCAGATTAAAAAATGGCCAAGCCCGACACCAATTTCACTAGCCCGAACTTTAACACCTTAAAATACATAATTTTTGCACCATATAACATTTTGTTTTACAGACATCTCTATGCATGTTTGAAGTAATAAAAAAGACATACAGAGATTACAGTACATGTTTGCCATGTTTTTGAAACATTTTAACTTGAAATACTCCAGTCCAGATCAGCATTGTCAGAGTCCAAAAGCATCGGACATGACACTCCTTGCCAAAACGAAATCTAAACTGTTATGCCCGATTTTTTAGGATCCGCACTCGCCAATTACTGCAACTCGGACTGTTGACAATTTGTAAGATGTAATACCGAGTGCTGAATACACATTTACACACACGCTGATAGCATAATTTAAGCTCCGCCTACTGCAGGTACTTGTGAGATTTTCGCCAGAAGTGTGAAAGCTAATCAAATTATCCGTTACGCTAGAGGTGTTTGTATTCAGCCAATTAGCGCTGCGGTTACGTCTTTGACACTGTGTTTGATTGTCAACACGTAAGAGTGCAAAAACCAATAATTCCATAAGCGTTTCTCAGTCTGGAAAATCACGATGCAGTACTCGTTTAATTAGCATGTTTTTTTAAACAAATGAGGAAAATTCGGTAGCCCAGTCGGGCTTGAACCTGTGGAAAATCGGTAGCCCGAGCTGAAATTTGGTAGCCACGGGCTGTCGGACTACCGTGAATTTCAAACACTGAGATAAAGTTCATATCTTTTTGTGTCAAACAACCTATCATCAGGGGAATTTTCTTCTGAGAAAGGGGAAAAAAACATATTATTTTAGAAGGGAATAGTATCCATATTCGGCCCCAAAAATGGCCAAACGAGTGCCCTGAATACTCACACATTGAATATAGTGTGCAACCTACTTTTTTGACAAATCAGAGAGAGTTATTTTTAACAAGATAACAAGAGGACCATGATGGTCCTGAATCGCTCACCTGTCCCCACATGACCCAGTTTTGAACTGAATACGACATCGTTTTTTCTATTATTTGACATAGTGACCTAGTTTTTAAGCTCATGTGACCCAGTTTTGAACTTGACCTAGATATCATCAAGATAAAAATTCTGACCAGTTTTGATGAAGATCCATATGAAAAATATTGAAAATCCATCCATGGATGACAAAGATATGGACTGGTCACGCCCATCAATGCACTATCCTTTAACGTCTAAGTGTGACCTTGACCTTTGAGCTACGGACCTGGGTCTTGCGCGCGACACGTCATCTTACTGTGGTACACATTCATGCAAAGTTATTTGAAAATCCATCCATGGATGACAAAGATATGGACCGGACACGCCCATCAATGCACTATCCTTTAAAGTCTAAGTGTGACCTTGACCTTTGAGCTACGGACCTGGGTCTTGCACGCGAAACGTCGTCTTACTGTGGTACACATTCATGCCAAGTTATTTGAAAATCCATCCATCGATGACAAAGATATGGACTGGACACGCCCATCAAAGCACTATCCTTTAATGTCTAAGTGTGACCTTGACCTTCGGACCTGTGTCTTGCGCGCGACACGTCGTCTTAATGTGGTACACATTCATGCCAAGTTATTTGAAAATCCATCCATCGATGACAAAGATATGGACCGGACACGAAAATTGCAGACAGACCGACAGACGGTTCAAAAACTATATGCCTCCCTTCGGGGGGCATAATTAGAAAAATATGGCCACTTCCAATAATTCCTTTTTCATCTATCACTCATTCTCACGGGAATTGGGAATTTGATGTCGCCATACACTAAGTCCAACATGTGAATGTTATAATATTGATTTTGAAAAACAGATATCAAATACAGGGTGCAATCGACCCACTGGATGTAAAAAATTGTCCCAAAATCGATTAATGCATTAGAATTTGCTACATTACTGTGCAAAATGTAATGTTCGAGACTGTCGCCATTTACATTGTTCTTCTTTGGGTAGATGTACTGATGTACAATTGGACATTTTAATGATATATTTATCTTTGTTGCATATTTTGATATGTTACAAACAGAGTCTTATATGATTTCTTGAAAGAAATTGACGAAATAAATAAAAAATATGCCCAACATGATGTCGCCAAATTTCTTGTTGCATTGTAATGTCCGCGATCAGTAATCTTATGTAATGCACAGTCCATTATATTTACACAACAGACATGCGAATTTCGTCACTAAAGGTGGTCAATTGATATGACATATCAAATTAAAGTATATTGAAATTTACGACAATTTTAAATCACAATTATAGTTTACACTGAGGCCTGTTAACTCAATAAGCTATATTACTGAACATAATGTAATGTCCGCGATCCATTTTCTATGTAAAGGTAAATCTTGGACGTTGCATTTATTTCATCACTGAGTTACATCAAATGGCTGTACGGCGGTAGCTTTTGGTAAGTTAAAAACGCAATAAGGCTGATTTGTCAAGCCAATAACAATGGTGTGTAATGTACGCGATTGTAATGTTCAATACTATACTCATTAAATTGCAATTAAAAGACATTAAAAACACCTGTTAACTACGTCATTAATAGTGACGTCACAATTCTGTTCCAAGAATTTGTTTACTGCTAGAAAAATACCCCGGCAGCCATTTTTTGTGAAGTTTGTTCTACGGAAATAAAAAACGATTTGGTAAGTAAATTCTTCTGCTTTCTTTTATATATTAATAATCGTTTATGTCTTTTGCAAATTTGTAATGTTGTAACCATATAAATCGGGTAAGCGATGCAAATAAAATGATGAAAATATGTGAATAAATACATGCTTTGTATGGCGTGTAATTTTACGCGATCTTTGGTATCGAACATTACACATTTATATATTATTTTGAAATACTTTAAGTACTTGTTTCTTTTGTGTTATATACTTGAATAAACAGCATCCCTCCCCTTTAAAAAGGTTTATCTATTCAGGGAAAATATTTTTGATGCACATGAATGTTGTATATAAAATAATGCGTCGTAAAACATGTGTTATGTTTGGTATGTTGTTCTAGCATTTGTTTAATGACATAATCCAAAAGGGATATTTCTTAAGCAATTAATTACAATTTTACTAGAAAACAAAACCTTAAACTTGCATTTAATAGTTTTAAAAGCATATGATCAGGCGCCTTTATTGTAAAACTTGGTCTCGAACATTACATTATTATGTATCGAACATTTCATTGAAATGGTAACTTTTTTCGTTTATATTTCAGGTGAATATGGTAAAGTCACGATCAGAAATATGTAAAGATTACAGAAAAAGGCTTAAAGAACAGGATAATGAGGCATATCTAAGAAAGGAACGAGAGAGGCGTCGAAAGAACTATGTCCCTTCTGGTGTATTAAGCTCATCTGAACGAGCTGTAAGACGGCATAAAGTACGTGAGGCCGTAAAACGATGTCGCGAGAGGAAAAAGGTGATAGCACAAGAAAGAGATAGGGCTGATCAACGTGAATCATTAAGCACAAGTGGGTATGAAAGTGCAGGTGGGTCTGCGGAAAATAGCGAGAGGTTTGTTGTTGCGATGCGGTTTTCAAATAGAGCAGTCGGACCAAGGAATCGAGTCACAAAGGAGTTTAAAACGCGCCAACCAACAACTGAAAGAACTGAAAATGGCTAACCTAAACCTAATGAGAAAGTTAAAAACTGAACAGCGGAAACGACAAAGAATCGTCAAAAGACTTCATGGTTCACCCCAAACCCCAAGAACCAGTACGGAAAAGCTGATGAATCGAGCTGGACTTTCTAATATTCAGAAGAATAAAGTCAGAAAAGAAATCATATTTGGTCATGTAGTAGCTGCTGAGCTGAAAGAGAAGGCAAAGGTTTGCAATAAGTCAACAATAAAGAACATTCACGACTTATTGCGGGGTAAATAGCAAGAAATATAAATGTCGTTTCGCACTTGGCAAAAAAATTGGACTGAACAAAAACACTGTAACCCAAGTACTCAGCTAATGGTGTACGAGTAAACAAAGAAAGCCTGAAGAAAACAAGAAAGTTGGAACAAGAAATAACCCCAATTCTCGAGCGCGATGATAACAGTCGAATGCAACCTGGGAAAAAAGGACACAATAAAACATGCTGGAGAAGTCAAACAAGCAAGGGTTCTTACAGATTATCTTCAAAATCTGTATGAAAAATTTCTAGCTGAAAATCCAAGGAGCAACATATCGTTTGCAACATTTTGTAGAATCAGACCTAAACACATACAACTTTCCGCATTCATTTCAAGAAGTAGTTGTTTGTGCACTAAACACCAGAATATGGCACTAACGGCCAAAACACTGCGACGAGAAGGGGGTCTCAACATCAGTCAACCCAGAGGTATTTTTAAAAGAGAACCACGATAGACAGGAAGTACTAGACAAAATATCAGAGGGCAATTGCTGTACCTCAATGGAAGAGAGTTGAAATTGAGGATAGAGGGAAAAAGAAACATGTAATGAGGATAACCAACACTGATATGAAAAGGGATGAATTCGCTGATCACATTGATAAACAGAAGAATGATTTTGGTGAGCATGTTGACAGAGTCAAAACCCAGTATGCCAAATAAGGACACTTAAGCAAAACTTACCTGTAGACCACGCGATAATTCAGATGGATTTCGCCGAAAACTATGCCTGTAGATGTTCGGAGGAAATTCAATCAGCATATTTCAACCAAACTGGTGTGACACTACACCCTGTAGTGTTGTACTTCAAAGAAGACAACGAACTAAAACACAAAAGCATCGTAATTGTGTCAGATACTCTTTCACATAATGCACAGACTGTTGTTACATTCATGGACAAAATTGTTCCAGAAGTAAAGAAGTTCGTTCCTAACGTGAAGGTGTGTCATTATTGGACTGATAGTCCTACGTCTCAATACAGGAATAAACTGATATTTGACACAGTGGCCAATCATGAGAACATATACAACTGCGCAGCTGTGTGGAATTATTTCGAGGCGGGCCACGGGAAGGGCCCGTGCGACGGGTTGGGCGGCACGGTTAAAAGAATGGCGATACAGCCATTAAAACAGGACGAGCATGATTCAAGACGCAAAAGATTTCTTTACGTGGGCAAGTGAGGCATCTACGTTTGAAAATGTATCATTTATATTTGTTGGAGATCAAGCCATAACAGAAAAGGTCCGTGACATGTCACACATATTGAAGATCTTCGACGGTCAAAGGAACAAAGAAACTCCATGCAGTTGTTGGAAATGGACAATCTAGCGTCTTAGTGAAAGAAACAAGCTGTTACTGTCAGCTTTGCTTGTCAGGTGAACGCTGCAACACGTGGAGACAAGAACGAACACGTAAACGGAATACAGAAGTTGGAAACCAAACTGAACCGAAAAAACATTTGGACACACATATTGCAACACATACACATATTACCATTGATGATTACGTTGCAGCAGTGTATGAGACCGGGGGGGTTTGTTGGGAAGGTGGTGGATATCGATGACGAAGATGACGAGGTTGAAATATCCTTTATGGTGAAGAAAAAGGAATTATATCAGTGGCCGAGGCAAGCTGACAAGATATGGATTGCAATGAGGGATATTTTGTTTTGTTATTCAAACACCTATAGGAACTGGAAAAACAAAGCGAATGTACAAACTAGTAGATACTGATGAGGAGAAATGTGAACAGTTTTTATGCAAATAGAAGTTAGATCTTATAAAGGTCAGGTTAATTGATTATATGACCATCAAAACAACATAGATGGTTTTGTAATGTTCGATACATCAGAACATAATTAACAAATTATACTGTATATACTACTTATCAAATACAATTATGCAGAGACAACTAACTATCATCATATATGAATGCAACGAAACATGTTTAGACATTATGTATTTACAAACAGAAGTTTATCTATTCATTTATAGAATTGAGTAATGTCCGATACCCCAAACTTTTTATAAATGTTAAGCTTGTATTCATATTGATAGCTTTATGATTGAAATTTTTTATTATTGTTGATTTGTTTGTTCGATGTTGTTGGCAAAAATGTTTCTTTTTAAAGTTTATAATGGAGTAGAAAACATAAAATATGTGTTAATTAGTGTAATAGTGTGTATATTTACATTATCCAAGAGAATTCATGCGTAAAATGTTTACCAATAATGTTGCAAAACATATGTTAAACAAATTGATGATATCATAATAACCAAATTTATGTGTTTGAATGGATATATAGTAATTATTGAATGGAATAACCGGTATAGTGTCTGTTACATAATCCATGTAATGTCGATACAATTAGATCTAATATCAAAACGTATCAATACAGTATAGGATACGAACTTTCAAGTATTCAAATGTTATTATATTCAATTATAAACCAAAATACTATCTGTTTAAGAGGTTATTTTAAAAATTATGTCACATTCATCTAAATTATATACATTGAAACAAGGTAACTTTCAAATGTACACAATATTTTTATCAAGCACATTATATTTCACCTTCTTTGGATATTTCTAAATGAATATTATATAACATGTTTATTGTAAGATATCTTGTTCCACAACAGGCGTTGATATACCTTTCGTTATTACAGTCGTTTATAGCCTACAATTATATGCTTCAATTACAGTATAAGGTATTCTTGTCAATACGTGTACATGTAGCGTACATTACTGGACGCAAAATAGGCAATCTCATGCTGTATTTTCAATGTGTCATAATTTTTTTGTTTTCTAAATGTTGTTCGAAAGTTTTTCACAATGTTTTATTCAATGTTCGATCAGTTAGTTCCATATAAAATAAATATATTTGGAACAATTCCATTTTGTTGTTTTTAGGTATGGCCGTTTTCCCAATTCTCGTGAGAATGAGTGTATATGAAAATTTCTGAGAAAATGCTAACTCTTGGAATGATAAACCATATCATGCTAAATACCTAAACACATAATTAAAGGGAAAATACAAGAATTAAAATATTTGTCGCTGAAATTAATTAGTTACACCATTTTTTGTGAAAAATAGTGTTTGTATACAAATTCTATTTTTAGAACTGATAAGACAGTGATCGGGTGGGCAGAAGCCGACCGTCCATGTTTTTTGTAAACAGTGATATTTTTCTAACGGTCTAAACTTTCTTAAAACACAAATTACATAAATAATTTTTTTGATCAATGGAAAGGTTATAAAACAAGCAATTTATTGATTACTTTTAATTGTTATTTCAAAATAAAATGGATTTATTATGAACGCTTAACTTACACTGTTTTTCTAAAGGTTGTGCAAATCACTACGCCGCTTTTAAAATTATATGTCATTTAAAACGGTTATTCATTGAAAAAAAGATATTTGGATACAAAAATATGAAGATTGTTAGTATTTCAAATCTTTTTGAATTTTGAAAATCCATAAATAAGCAAAAAAGTTATTAAAAATTAAAAATTCTGATTCAATACGCAAACGGTGTTAAAATCATTTGTTTTGCCAACCACCAGATAAACAGATGTTAACGCGTGACGTCACGGCGATCTCTCCTATATGGGAGGCAAAAGTTGAAAGTGCTGTAGTTTTTTGTAAAACAATTTATATGGTAAAATACTGTATCATTATAAAAGATATAATGTTAAAGAACACTTCTGCATCATTTTTGAAATGAAAAGTCTTTATCTTAAAAAGTCACTGAAATGCCTATTAAACAGGCTGGTAACATTGCCCGATCGGGCTTATGACACAAAAGTAATATTTCTTGACAAATAATGAAGATATTTCTTTCAAACTTGGTCCATTTATTAAGCATTACTGGTTGGGAACCATTTTCCGGACAGGACCAGTTTCCGGACACATGTAATATTCGCTTTATTTCGTTGTTATTCATGTAATTGTTTCATCTAGATCATTTAGATATTTGTTCTTCATGTCTACAAAAAATCACTATTTTATAAGGCTGTAAAATGTTTGGTTTTTTTATGATAATTCACCTGCATTCATAAAACAACTTTCTGACTTAACGGGGCATGTAGATAGCATTGCGCATGCGCAGTTGTTCACACATGCCGAGGTATCAAGTGGGGAAGAAATAATCAAACTACATAATGATTGTCCGCTGATAACATGTTCTACTTTTAATTTCACGCTAAAAGTTACATACGATGCAGGGTTGTTGATTTTTGCACTAATTTTATTCTGTATCTATTGGAATGATCAAGAATTCGTATAAGACGAAATTCGAGTTTTTTATAGTCAACCTCGGTTTGCTTTCGTAGCTGGTATTGAACGTCGGGTTATGTTTCATGTGCAATTTTGAAGAGATGAATGATTAATAAATGTGTAGAAATAGTTTAATTACTTATTTTGATATCAAATTAACAACAAAACACCGTCAAAATATTTGTCCGGATACTGGTTTACCTGACGGGAAAAATAACTTATTTTAGTGACCCCATTTGAGGCCCCATAGAAACCATATTTTACGTCACAACGCGATGCTGATTACAACATCAGATGTGGAAAGAGCTGAAGTTTGTGTAGTGTGGACTTCATTTATGTAGAATTTTTTTTAAGGGAATAATGGAGCCGAAATATGAAAATGTGTCCGGAAAAAGGTTCCCAACCAGTATATATAATGCTTATCAAGATAGAAATAACTTTGTTGCCTTCAGTTCAGTTAGAATTACTTCCCTTTTTCAGATTTTTCTGATGCATAATTTTTGAAGTCCAAAAATATTATGTTTTAATGCAATGTTTTAAACAGAAAAGGGTTCAATGGCTTTCTAGTGCTCCAAACTTGTGCGCCAATACCTTTATTCTATATATTTAGGGTAAATACTTTGTTTCTAGTGCAGATGTATGAGCAATTTTTTTAGGACTAACATTTCTCTATAATGTTGTAAGTGAAAGCAGAGTAAAATGCTTACATTCATGTACTAGCGCAATAATTTAGAGCATTAGAAAGCCATTAAACCCTTTTTTGTTTTAAACTTAGCATTAGAACATTGTTTTTTTGGACTTCAAAGATTATGCGTCATAAAAATATGAAAAGGGGAAATAATTCTACCAAAACTGAAGGCAACCAAGTTATTTTTATTCTAATTTGTATCATTTGTTATGCTTAACAAATGGACCAAGTTTGAAAGACATATCTTCATTATTTTTCAAGAAATATTACTTTTTGTGTCATAAGCCCGATCGGGCAATGTTACCAGCCTGTTAAAACGCAACACCATGTGTAGATACGTTTTAATTTCACCACGTGTAGATAACAAATAAACCCACTAACCTTAGCACCGATTTGATTTCCACACTGTCCAACTTGAAGATGTACAATTTCTCTCATTTTGTCGTTTTTTTTTTGTATAACACGTCCTACTAGCACTAGTTTTCTTGCCCTAATTTAAAGACACACTTGATGTAAACAGCTGGTTTCGATTCCATCACTGTACTACAGATACACGACTCTCATAAAAACCGGGAACCATGAATTTAACTGCGCAAAAACATCGTCACTATTACTGAAAACAAGCTGGCAAACATTAAGCGAGCGAACGTTAACAGCGAACATTAATTTTTCCAGCAAACATTAAAAATTTCCGCGAACGTCAATTACTCCCCCTTGATAACTGCCAGACAGTAAGTTATCCAACACAAAAAGTGACGAGCATTTTGCGTGTTTTAGTATTGTATTCTAATATGTACGTCTACTGTGATGTAATTATAAAAACACTATCAACAATTAAATATGATTTTATGCGAAATAGTTGTTTTAATCAATTATATAAAAGTATAATAATTGACAGCACTAAACTGCGGCCTTGCAGCAGTTTATACGGTCCGCAAAGAAGCTTCCAGCAAAACAATCCTATCATTTTACAAATACACAAACAATTTAGACTGAGTAAGAAAGCATATTTTTAAACGTTAAAAATGGTAAAGATGTCCATTCTGCTGCAGTTGTTACCATTTTTCTCGTTTTAGCTATTAAAAGAATTCGGCAATTACTACGATGAACGGTTGTTGATGTCATGTGATCCACGGTTCCATAGATCTATTAGAAATAGAAGACAACAGTGACATAAACATAAACTTTCTACTATATATTTCTTCTGCAATTTTCAGGTTCGGAGTGAATAAATAAAATCTATTTAAACTACGAACCCCTCAGAAGAGGTTTCTTTTGTTTGTTCGTATTTAAATCTATTTTAGTCGCCATCGGTAATCCACAGGGGCCGGGAAGACTCTAAGTAATCTTAATGGGAGGATAGTGCAAGATACATAAGACGCCCCGATTCAAGAAGCTTCCCTGGTTCTTTAGTGTACCAGGTGTAAATCAACGTGGCACAGGACTCTGGTAATTTTCAGTTGAAGAAGCAGGGCTCGTACTCACGACCCCAGGTTTCGTCAAACAATGTGTTACTGGACCACTGCGTCCGCTCTTACAGTTGAGGCTATCGCCGCAAATGCTTAAGTATAGAGCCTCAGTCCTGGAAGGCGACCACTGACTAATAGGAGAGACTATAGGTTTTTATCTACATTTAGGCCCTACATCTACCAGGAAGGTCTAATACGTATCAGTTGTTCCAGCATCTACATATTCCTAATACAGTTCTCATTTATTTCGTCGTAGCACAGAATCTATTTAGTGTATCGTCCCCCACTCCCACAAAAAAAAAAAAAAAAAAAAAAAAGAAAAAAGAAACATATAGTATACATGCGATCGGGAAAGAACGGAACGATAAAGAAAAAAGCAGCTACTTCCAGAAGCTCCAGAAATAAAAAAAAAGTCGTACTTTCGAGAACACTGAAAGGAGAAGAAGAAGAAGAAGAAGAAGAAGAAGAAGAAAAGAAAAACTTTTTTTCAGATTTCTCACTGACGCTGATGATATCTATACTGTAAACGCAAAGCGAAAGCTTTTACATACTGCCATGGCCGCCGGTTGATAATATTTGAGAAATTATCAGTATACGCCTTTTTACAGTCGTCAATAACGAAAGGTCGTATGTGTTGTCTGTTTGCTGTATAATAATTATTGTTGCATTCAAAATTATATAATATGCAATCTTAAAATGTTCCATATGCTAAATATGGCATTTTTCTTCAGTTGATATTTAAAAAACTGACCAAAAATGGGGCGTAAGTAACAGGTAAGACTAAATGTTATTAACAAAATGACATTTTTGGCTTAATAAATAGGGTCATGCAATTATAATTTTATGTTCAGGCTGAGATTCCGAAAATGAAGGCTGTATCTTGGGACCGTTAGTACATGCATGAAAATGTGTAATTAGTAACTGACAAATATTTGTGATAATATTATGCTCCCTTTCACCAATCATAGCTAAAAATCAGACAGACAGACAGACAGATAGATAATTTTATTCACGTAAACTATACAGTTTTATGTGATACATGTATACATATAAATATTTGTCAACAAGAAGTCATGTAATGTGGGCAGTTTTAACAATAAGTAAATAGACGGAGGGTGGATAAAAGACATAATGTATATAAGACACATGTTCTAAAAATGTTTCTGGGTGATCATTAATACATTGAGAATGTATGATGTCAAGTATTACAATAATCTTGATCTTAAAGGTGATGCATAGTAAATAAACTTTGCTGAGTTGAGCATTTTTCTATTCTTATCACATTTAAGGAGGTCAGCGTATTTTTTAACACTTGGTATTAGGTAATAATAAGGTTTGATATAAATATGCCTAATTGTGTATTACTACAAAATTAATTAATTTGAAAAAAAAATAATAAAAAGTGCCCACTCCGCCAAAACGAACGAACGAACGAACGAACGAACGAACGAACGAACAAACGAACGAACAAACAAAACAAAACAAACAAGAAATTAAAAGCTATATGTGTGTGTCAAATGTGTGTTTTAAAAACAAAGAGAAAAATACATGATTGCAAGTGAATGGCTGTTTGGAACTTAAAGTGTTCAGTTAGATACATTGTATTACATGTTATCACATTTAATTCAACGTAGCAGTATTGAATTGGTACTTCATAGCAAAGTGAACTACTATATCTTGCAGTACATGCGTGATAATGTTACTATTGGGACTTTTTTTTATTCCATTGATGTTACAGCTTAGAATCAGGGAAGATCGCCGGAACGTTATTGAAAAGGGTGTTTAAAAACAATCTTGATACTTCAAAATGATTCAGTCGGAGAAATTATTATACCACGAACCTATTTGACTTGTCGTTGCTCAATATCAGAAACCTTAAGGTATTAGGCCCCTAATAGTGATGTTTAAAAAATGGCATTTGCTTGGTATATTCTTACAGTTGACCGTGCTTCGCACTTATATGCAAATTTTTAAAAACTTTTACTGTGCCGTTTTTTTATAAATTTTGTGTAATTTATGGTATTTCCTAAAGCTCAAGTAGAGACAAATTTCAAAGTGGTGGCCTTTATCCAAAACGTTTTCAGAGAATTTATTATTCCATTATTTTTTATGTAAGAAACATCAAACTATTGGTAAACAATCATAGAACTTAAAATAAAAACTGTCAATATTATTTTTTCTAGGGTGCCTCGAGTAAACGGATTTAATCAGACAGAATTCCAACTCCAATATTGAAAAATTATGGTCGAATCCTGCGGGTCTGTTTTGAATTTTGCTCACTTCATTCAAAAATAACCTTGGGACAGAAGTGAAACCTACCTGCATTTCTTCCACAATATGTAATCTAAAGAATGAAGGCAAAACAGAGAACTTTTACCGCATGTAACTCAGTATTTTTAAAGATGTCTAACTCTACCCCTTCTGTTTTAGAGGTAAATTCACTTTGAACAGCAAGAAATCGCATATCAAATGATTTTTTTCCATTTTTGTACAATAAATCAATAACAAGTCTTGAAAGAAGTAAAAACTTTCTAGAAAAAAAGGAAAACAAGGGGAAAAAATTGGTCCCAGTAGGGCTTGAACCTACGCCCCCCCTGAAAATTGCCTTCAAAGTAGGCTTATGGTAGGAATTGAATACTCTTCAAAAAGGAGGTACTCTATTATGGGCCTAATACCTTAAAGCTACTCGCCCAGTTTGTGTGAAATGTTTCAACAGGTTCCTTTCCACAAACTTTGACATAGAACGGATCTGGACGTATGACAGTGAAAAATGATAAAATGGGTGAAAATAACTGTAAGACATTGGAAAAAAGCAAAAAGAATGTTGACTTTCTGCGTTATTTCAAAAGCGTTACAACGGTTTGCTCCCTTCTACACATTATTTTTGGAAGTTTACTAGAATATCTTGCAAAATTGTTTTGTCAACAAGTTTGTATTACTGGGAATTTAATAACACCACATTTAAAAAATGTTTCCTTAACTAAAATGTATGAACGAGTCTCTTTAAAGCCAGGGTCTGTTTCGAAATGGTAGGCTGTATCTTGGGACTGAAGTAGGAGTACATGGCGAAAATTATAATATAAGAAAATGTTTATCATTCGTACCATTGTCCCCTTTGATCCGTCTTTGCTTAAAATAAGTGAATTGTATCCCACTAGAACTAGGTAATATGAAATAAGGCAAAGCCTCAAAGCGAGCTCAAAGAAATCGGATTTAGCTAAAAATATTATGCATCATTTATTTGTCACACTCCCTACTGACAAGAATTCAGGAGAACCCATTCACTTGAAAAAGTCTACATTTAGTGTCACCATACCTGTAACAGTAAATAATTTATCATACGTTGCAAAATTTATGGGAAGCCGGTGTCACGGTGACGTCATTACCGCGTTCCCGTTTCTTTCTGCTTATTAATGACATTTTTACCATTTTTGGCCGATGCTTGATCTTTTAAATGAAAATAATATTTTTTCAAACACTGGAAAGCTTCTTTCATTATTGTTAAGTGATTGAATATTTTTTAGCAATTAATGAAGTTCTGTATTCATCCGGAAGAAGTACTCCTGTGAGCACCTATCCTTAGGGTGCGCTTTTTAAGAATTCCGACGAAATTTTCAATCCATCACAAATGTGGAGTATACTTGCGTACCGTAAGCTCGATCCGAGCAGGCCTTCGCCTGCTCTTCGAGCTCGCTATAATTGAAAGGATGATTCGAAAAAAAAAAAAAAAAAAAAAAAAAAAAAAAAACAACAACAAAAAAGCACGAAAATTTCAAGTGGAAAGCTATATCGTGGATTTGGAGCCCATAAGAGAGACTTTAAAATGGTTCAGTAGGAGACATTTTTGTTTTTACCACGAACCACTCTTACCTGTCGTAATGCAGTTGCATCTAGCAGAACGTCAAACATCACGTTAGACGACGTGACGTTCTAAGCGTTGCCGGTAAACAGCTTAATTTCGCATCAAGTTTTTTTCCTCATATGTAAACAGTAATATATCTTCTTGTAATTAATGAAAAGAGTGGATATATTTTCTGATATGTATTATTTTCCACCAAAGCCAGAATGATCGCCTTGAAGCAGAATGTAAATACTTACTTAATATGAAATAAGGCAAAGCCTCAAAGCGAGCTCAAAGAAATCGGATTTAGCTAAAAATATTATGCATCATTTATTTGTCACAAAGAAACTATTCACTAGTCACAAGAATTCAGGAGAACCTATTCACTTGAAAAAGTCTACATTTAGTGTCACCATACCTGTAACAGTGAATATCATACGTTGCAAAAATTTATGGGAAGCCGGTGTCACGGTGACGTCATTACCGCGTTCCCGTTTCTTTCTGCTTATTAATGGCATTTTTTCCATTTTCTGGCCGATGCTTGATCTTTTAAATGAAAACAATATTTTTTTCAAACAACTGGAAATCATTCTTTCATTATTGTTGAGTGATGAATATTTTTTAGCAATTGAATGAAGTTCTGTATTCACTCCGGAAAGAAGTACTTCCTGTGAGCACCTATCCGCTAGGGTGCGCTTTTTAAAAACTTCCGACGAAACTTTTCAAATCCATCACCAAGTGTGCAAGTATACTTGCGTTACCGTAAAGCTCGATTCTCGAGCAGGCCCTTCGGGCCTGCTCTTCGAGCTCGCTATGAATACAGATAAAATATAGCTAAGATTTTGTCAGTATTTGAGCGTATTCGTATCTAACACTCAGATAAAAACTTCCACTGTTTTTATCAGTATGTGTATCTTTTTTTTCAAATTTGAATAACGTGAATATTGAAGCTGGATATAGCCTCTAAATTGCTGTCATTTTCAACTTTAGCATGAAACAAAACCGGGTGAAATGAATGAACTGAAGACTGAGATATGTAAGAGCGATGCCGTTTCCAAACTTTGACGCAAAAATTTAGAAATTTAGAACCCTGGTCCATTGAAACGTGACCTCTCAGGGTCACTATTAAAAAATAATAAAAAAGCAGAAAAAAGGGGAAAAGGAAAAAAACCAGAAACAAGGAAATAAAAAGGAAAAAGTGTAGGTATTTAATTTGAATAAACAGAAGGGTAGTGGGGAAGTGATAACAATGAAATTTCGCGTTTTATCGTAACTATACTTGATTCGTCTTTGTTTCATATATAAAATAATACAATCATATCTTTTTAACACAGAACAAAAAAAAATGTTTGAGTTTGCGTTCGCCTGTCCGTCAATCGAGCGATCATAGGTTCGGTGCCCGGTGCAGTCACTATCTTATGGTGGCTGATTTCTGCCATATCACCTTTTCAACCCGCAATCCTGCAGAGCGAAAACACGAGAATTAACAAATTAAAATGGCGGGTACGCGGGGCGAAAATTCGCTATTTAGCGGGGACGTCGAGGCAAAACACGATAATTAGCGGGGTCGCAGGGCGAAAAGTCGACATTTAGATAGTGCTAGTTATCGTGGTTTCGGTCTGCACCCTCGCCAATTTAAATACTAAATCTCGACTTTCACCCCGCACCCCCGACAATTAGCGAGTTTTCGCCCCGCGCCCCCGCCACTGTAATGCTTAAATTTCGCCTCTTCTCTCCGCGATCTCGTGCTACACGGCTTTTAAGTAAAACATATGTGCAGAATTATAGAAAAAATACTTTCCTATAAATAATTTTCTGAAGATGTGCCGCTTTGTGATCAGTATGTACAGAAGTAACAATTAAGTGTACACATCATGTTCATTAGGGATAGTTACTTTTAACTCATGTGAGCACGAAGTACACATGGTGAGTTATTGAGATCGGTTAATGTCCGTTGTCCGTCATCAGTCTGACCGTTAGTCTGTCCAGAATTTCATAAAACAACACCTAAACTGCCGATTTGATTTTGACCAAACTTCACAGGAATGATCCTTGGGTGGGTCTTTTTCAAAGTTGTTCAAATGGTTCCGGTCCATTGCACAACTAGGTCACAGGAGCTAAAATAGATTTTTAACTAAAAATCTTCTTGTTTGAAACCACAAGGCCTAGGCCTTTGATATTTGATGTGAAACATTGCTGAGTTCAATGTATGCTCCGGCCGGGGAGTCCCAAGTTATACATAGACTTTATAGGTAAAAACTTTATAAAGTCTTCTTGCCTGAAACTGCAATGCCTTGTTTTTTTTTTATATTTAGGTATGTTGCATTGCCTGGTGGTCCTCTTTTTAAGATTGTACAAATTGTGCCCGGGTCATCCCAAATTTTCCATGGAATTTTTCTTATAGAAAAAAAACTTTTAAAATATTCTTGTCTGAAAGTTCAAGGCCTAGGCATTTGATATGTGGTATGTAGCATTGCCTAGTGGTCCCAAGACAAGTTGTTCCAATTATGCCCCTAGGGTGAAAAGAGGCTCCACCTAGAGGCACTTATTTACATAGAACAAAAAGCTCTTATATATCGGCAGTGCTTGGGCCTAGGACTCATAAACTAATAGGAACGTTTGACCTGAAGAGTAGATGACCTTTAAGTCAAAGGTCTTAAAAGGAATTTAAGGTTAAATTTGATGCATTTTCACTATATCTCAGTTATTATAAAATGCATTTGATTCAAACTTGAAGTAGTTGTTCCACATCGTCACCCACATGATGTGACACAAGGTGCATAACTCTTGTACCAAATATTTAATGAATTATTACCCCTTTTTGCTTAGAATATACTTATATAGTGTTTTGATACACTTTACCTCTCTTAATACTTAACATTTTTGACACAGACTCCGGCTATTGTGCAATATCTTCATCCACCATTGGAGTCATTAAACACTCCACTGATATGACAACTCCAGTTTCCTCAGACGTGCTCAGTTTCACTATCCAGTATCAAAATAGTCGAGCGCGTTGTCTCCTGTGACAGCTCTTGTTGTGTAAAGTAAGCATTATTTCGGCGAAAAATCGGAGCACATATTTGAAAATAACATCACCGTATAGGTTTCATAGGACCTGTTATATTAAATGAAAAATAATAATTTTTTTCAATTGAATGGACGCCCCGAAACTAAATTAATCGCCATAAAAACGGCAACGTCACAACTATTTTAGGGCTAGGCTAAAATGTGATTTTCGAAGCAATTTGCGTAAAAAATGTGCATTTTTAACCATTCTGTTACTGGATACCTAGTTTGTCTCACAAGAGCTTTGTAGCTCGTGTTATATGTTGGATTACATGCGACATTAAATAAAGCTTACCCTTACCTTTACCTGATAATTATACAATCCCAATATTTTTGTCCTAAATACCATTAGATGTAACTGTGTTTTATGTTGTTTTCTTATCAAAATTACTCTAAATACAAATTTGATATCTTATTTACATTTAGGTGTTAAGGTAAATAATAGCCTATTATCAAGTCGCAAAAGTGCTCATAACAACGTTATAATTTTTTCATTTGTGTAATGTATTCAACACTGAAAATTTGTGAACTTGACAATTATTTACTAGTAAAATTGTAAAGTGTTGGGGAGGGGGAGGGCGATGAGGGTGGGGTAAGGCAAATGTCCCGTTTTAGAATAAGCACTGTGGTGTGTGTGGGGAGGGGGGGAGTGAAAATGTCCTATCTTCCATTTCAACTGGGGCGGGTCAAATATCCAGCAGTCCAGTTTCTCAAAGGAGTGAGGATGGGGTGGGGTGGGGTGGGGTGGGGGGGGGGGGGGGGCAAATGTCCCTGTGGGGATGGTGGCAAGTGTCCGGGTCCCGTTCTGTGGTAGTAGCTCCCAACTTCTCTACATGAAACATGATTTCTGGGTGACCAAGGGTAGTATTTAGAAATAGCATACTGTATGTATAGAAATACAATTGAAATCACCATAGTGCTGGTGATGATAATGCTTGGATGCTTGGACTTGTATTCATACAAATGTTAAGTGTTGTGGAAACATGCGACCTTTTTCACCTTTTCAATTCGGTTAAAGCTTTATAAAGGAAGGAAACGACTATAAAACTTGCTTATAAAGGCTACGATCTGCTCTGAATTCGTTTAACCATAAAAGTGTAAACATGTGTGGAGGGATCACCTGTCAAGAAAGACCACTTTTTTATTTCCCAAGTCTGGTCTTTATAGACAGATTTGACTGTAAAAGATCTTCATGCAGCCGCAGCGGGCAACTGATTACCTCTAAAACCCTCTCTCAGTCGAGTTATTATCCAGTGACAGTTAACCCAAACCTTTCAACAGAACTGACAAATAAATACTTTTTAAGGTCAGCTGCGTATATTGCAGGTAGGCATTTGTTAGGGGACTCTGTTTATACATGTATCTCTTTGTTAACATTCCGTGATCCTGAATTATTAGATCAGGGTAAACAACCATTTGTTATTTCAAGAATGTCTCTTTATTAAGGGCCCGTTAATACATGTGTGATAAACCATTATTCTTACCAGCTAAAAGCGTCCAGAGAGAAAGCTTGATAGTATATATCCACTTCAACACATCATTACAAGGGTGATGAACAAATCAAGTACAATGCATGTAGGCAAATAGCTTGCATTATTTCAAAACAAGACGCAAAGAGAAAATGCATCAATAAATTGATACCAAAAGAAACCTGAAATAATTAAAGAAACGAATGGACAGGGATTCCTCGAAAAGAACTGGACCGATATAAAGTAACATTGCTGGAAGTCATTAGCCTTTCACTTGTCACCTTCATTCAATACTAGCCGCTCTCCGGAGTTGAGGGGACAAGTAGGACAAGCATTTCTTCCCTCGTAGGAGTGGACATTTAGTCAACAGTAAAACTTTATAAACAAACTTAAGGCATGTTATCAATAGACAATATTGACTTTGCACCATAGATCTACCCGAAGATGGAACTTTAAATAGTGGATGTCAAGTATAATGATTTTCATCATTTTGCATTGTTCTTATTTTTTTTTATTTAAACGTAACAACGGCGCAATTAAAGGTCATATGGCGACTTTCAAGATTTTTGGTGGTAGAAGAAGACCAAAGGTGCCTCTCCCTGCATTATTTCATCACGAACTGGAACCTAGGTAGAACCAATGACATTTGGAAGCCAGCTGAATGGGTACCTCACATGAAGAATTTAAAACCCTCGAGCGAAGCTCGAACTCACATCAACGAGAGGCAAGTGATTCGAAGTTTGCGACTTGAACCAATCGGCCACGGAGGCTCCTTCATTATATTGCAAACCTGATTGTAAAAATGTATACATACCAAAATATCATCCATTTTGCCATTACAATTTCCTCGTTGGCAACATTTATCAAACTCAAAGTATCCAGTATCAGTGACCTTTGATATTTCCTAATAGAAGCTGAAGCTTTAACGAGACATATTACCAAGACTAGGACAAGATGGGTAAATGAGGGTTGTCACATACGAGTAATGAACATTTACCAGATATTCTAGGTAGATATTTACCAGACACATCTAGTGAGTTCGAAAACTTACGAAATGTGTTTCTCGTTCGTACCAAATATATCAAGTTTCAGACTTTTGAGCTACGGCGCAACAGATATCAGAAAAGAGAAACATGTATACACGAGTTCATTACAGACCGTAAGCAAACGAAATAACCGATTTATGTCCCTGCTGTGAGTTCCAGACCCAAGATACAGCTATAAGCCTGGGCTCCTCTTGTCTTTCTTTGAACACCCTTTCGATACATACCCGGTTTTAGGGGGGGGGGGGGGGGGGGGGCACACTTCCTGGGTTCTGAGCTACGGCGGCTCAAAGGGGGCCAAGCATGCCGATTTTGTCTCCGACACTGTCCCTTTCACGACCCTGCTGTCAGTTCGAGACCCAAGATATAGCTATAAGCCTGGGCTCCTTTTGTCTGTCTTTAAACACCCTTTCGATAATACCCGGTTTTAGGGGGGCACACTTCCTGGGTTCTGAGCTACGGCGGCTCAAAGGGGGCCAAGCAGGCCGATTTTGTCTCCGACACTGTCCCTTTCACGACCCTGCTGTCAGTTCTAGACCCAAGATACAGCTATAAGCCTGGGCTCCTCTTGTCTGTCTTTGAACACCCTTTCGATACATACCCGGTTTTAGGGGGGCACACTTCCTGGGTTCTGAGCTACGGCGACTTAAAGGGGGCCAAGCATGCCGATTTTGTCTCCGACACTGTCCCTTTCACGACCCTGCTAACAGTTCCTTCCTTATTTGATGTCAACATTCTAAGAAAGTTATTTTTAGCATTTCATAAATGTGTCAGGGTGTTATATTGATATTGTTATCTTCTGGTGTAAGTTTAAACAATCATCTTTCTATATGTAATTTGCCTGATTGTTACATATGACCAGTTTTTAACTATGGTTGCGAGGGGTTTTCTTCTTTTACAAATGTGAGTTGTATTAAATTGATGGATAAATGGTCTGTTTCGACATACTTTCTGTATCTCAGTTAACATTTTAGACCCTTCAGTCCCTAAGGAGCTAGGAAAATCAATTCAGGCATTTTCGTTTATTTTATACAATTACTCTTTCGCTGGAATTCTTAGTTCTTTAAACATAATAAATAACGCAATATATATAAATGCCTTTAAAGTAAATGTAGGTCTTTTATTTAAAATAAGTGCCCGGGCCACAATACGAAACCATGCTACTAGCCATAGCTCTATTGTGCGGACCGTAAATAGATTCCTGGGTCGCAGTTTAGTTACGTTCGCAAGCTACTGTTCGCCAGTTTTTTTTCCGATTTCTATTCAAGGGACAGCACTCGATTTAATGTGCGCTAGTTTAATGCTCGCCGTTAGTGCGCGCTAGCTTGTGTTTATCTACGATGAGTAATATCATGAGTAAACAGTGGTTTCGACTTTCACACTTATTTCACGGGCTCCTAAACCGGAACCATGAATTTACTGCGCAAAAGGTGAACACTATCGCTGTTTATTTCATATAATCATCCTTCTACGGTTTCGAATTTTTAAGATATCAGATTCAGAGATTATATTCCCATAAGAATAGATCTCTTTAGAAACAAAGAAGGGGTGTTAATTTATAGAAATACAGTTCGTAATACAACCGTGAATTATACTTTTGTTCTTGAGTTCTTTCGTGACTTAATTCTTCGCGACATTTATCTAGCATGCGTGGTACATGCGTTTCATAGAATGCAAAGTGATCATACTAAAGCGTAGGTAAAGTAGCACGTTTGCGGAATGCACAGGAAGGAAAAGATTAGTACTATTATATTGGACTACTTTGACTAGACGCGGAGGCTACATATTGGTGTGATAGCTATAGAGACTTTTTGTTTGTTTTCATGAATTGCATTCATTCTCAAGGTACACCTATTTACAATGATTCTGCTTAGTTTTCCAATATGAAAAATATAGAGAATGAATCATAGGTCCCCCATCCCAAAAATATGCAAAATTTAGCCTGTGCAAACAATATTTCAATTAATTTACTTATTGTGGAATTCAAATTTAAATCATTTAATCGTACAGTTTGTCTTTTCATTCAGAACTGCTAATTCAATATTATTTAGACACTGAGTGCTTCAAAAGGGAAAAATTTACTAGAGTTCTAACGACCAATGTGCACTGGTCGAATTGATCTAATTCAAACAAGAATTTAAGCGTTCAGTCTTTGTTCCGTTTTCATCTAAAGAATAGATTAATGCATTTCATTCTTTCGGGTTTCAGAAAATACCATGATTTGCCCTTATTGAAACACACAAAATCAGCTGTTCTTATTTCATAAAATCACTCACTCATAACGTTTTTCGACTTTTCTCATATCAGATTCAGAGATAATCTAAGAACTAGATCGTACTTAGAACAAAGAAACGGGGTGTTAACTTTATAGAAACTACAGTTGTTAAACACCCGCTGAATTATATTTTCGCTTCTTCAGTTTCTCTTTCGTGACATAAATTCTTACGCGCATTTTTAAACAGCATGCGTAGGAACTTGCCGATTTCAATGAAAGCAAAGTGATACATACGAAAGCGTAGGGTAAAGTAGCGTTGCTCGAAAATGCATAGAAGGAAAAGATTGTATATTATATTTGGGATACTTTGACTAACTGCGAGCTATTTAATTGGTAGTGATCAGCCAACATCGTTACTATTACTGGGTGCGTTCGGCATACATACTCGAGCTAACCCGAGTCACCCTGGGTATTACTCGAGTATAACTCGTGTAACCTGTGCGATGGTAGTTGTGTCACCCGAATTCTACCCACCTCCTGAAGCTGGGAAAGGCGGGTGATCGTATCCGAATGCATTAACACTTTAAACATGGCGTCTTTGGTAACTGATAAAGTTTTGGGTGAAATTACAATGATATCAAAGCTTTATCTCAATAAACGCAAATGATATTGAACTGAAACTTCAAACAAGTCTTTCAACTCGTCAGAACTACCAAAATAACCAAGTTAGATATCTCTTGATCGAATCTAATGTAAATTATGGGTCTCATTTATAGACATATTGCTTTGAAACCTGCAGATGATTAAAATTACTCTTATATGCATTTTGACTAAATTATGCCACTTTTGGACCTAGCAAATGCAGTTTTAAGTTTTTCATGCAAGTTAGTATATCAAAACTAATGCAAATGTTTGGTTAAAACTTCACACATTTCTTCGGGTCTGTAAATTAAGGTCTTATCAACCATGTCAACATATCACAAGCCTCATAACTCTTACTTGAGTCAGACCCCTTTTTAGGGTTAAAGATTTGCATGCAAGTTATTTTTTTAAACAAATGCAGATACTGGGTTGAAACTTCACACATGTCTTCCATGTTGTAAAGGACATAGCATCGAATTCCATAACTCTTACTTGAACTTTGGCCAGGTTATGCCCCACTGTTTAAACTTAGAAAAAGCTGTTGAAAGTTTTGCATGCAAGTTACCATCTCGGAAACAAATGCAGATATTGGATTGAAACTTCCATACATGTCTCCGGTGTTGCAAAGGAAAGTCAAAGCATCAATGTCCATAACCTTCATTTTGGGCAAGTTATGCCCTCTTTCTTGTGCATAGATATTGTTGGGTTTGCATGCAAGTTGCTATTTCTATAACTAATGGGGGCATTTGGTTGAAGTTTCTCATATGTCTTCAGGATTGTAAAGTTAGGTAAAAAGCATCAAGTCCCATAACATTTGCTATAATTTCGGCAAAGTTTTGTCCCTTTTTTTGTAGTCAAGTTGCTCTTGCAAAAACTAAGGGCGGTACTGGGTTGAAAACTATTCAGAGTTTTAAAGCCAGGTTATAGATTCAAGTCAAATAATCCTTGAATCATTATTTCGATTCTAGAATCGAAATTCATTTAAATTGACAATTGCCTTCGAATAGCGGAGCGTGCTATCATTGTTCTTTTAAAATCGTTTACTTTCTTCTAAATGCAGAGTAACTTTGAAATGCTCTTTTGTCATTCATGACCCCTTCCCCTCTGTAAATACTGCTGAATAGGACAGAGGTTGAGAAATCTGCTTTTTACAGCAACATCCATGTAAAGCATATTTCGAGGGTTCTCAATCTGATCCTTAAACCTTGTTAGTTTTCTTTCTAGGTTCACAAGGGACACCTTTGAAAATAATATCTAGACTGAAGAACACAGAATAGGTGATAAGGACAAATAATCCAAGAAAGAAGCCACGCATCGATTCAACCGCCCTACTTGTCGGAAAAATCTTCTTTCACAGACACATAATTATGGTACTGTTGTCTAGTTACCTCTGTAGTTGATGAACTGTACTGTCAGTCTATAGGTCACGGGTTTGATCCGGTTAGCGAAGAAATTCCTTCAATGGCTATTTGAGCCGTGCCATGGGAAAACCAACATAGTGGGTGTGCGACCAGCATGGATCCAGACCAGCCTGCGCATCCGCGCAGTCTGGTCAGGATCCATGCTGTTCGCTAACAGTTTCTCCAGTTCCAATAGGCTTTAAAAGCGAACAGCATGGAGCCTGACCAGACTGCGCGGATGCGCAGGCTGGTCTGGATCCATGCTAGTCGCACACCCACTATGTTGGTTTTCCCATGGCACGGCTCATTTAATTAATTTAATTGTAGTCTTCATAAGTTCATGCAAAACTAGAGTTGTCAGTTCCTTATGAAAGTGCGCTTAGGTTGCTAAGCTTCCAGGGAGAGTGAAAATGTTACCATTAGTGACTGTCAGTCATATATGGCAATAAGATTGTAGGAAATGGTGTTGGACCAAATTGAACAACATTAAGAACTGGTATTTGGTTTTTTAAAGTCAAACTAGCATTTAGAACATTTTATGGCTGTACTACGTACAAAGTTTGAAAAAAAAAACATACTGTTTTTTATGTGCTATTTGTGAGCATGGTGAATTCAGTTATGTTATTTTAAGCACAGACATTTTCATTCAAAACAAGAAATACATTAGAGACGGCAGAGTTGAACTTATTTCATTTTCGTGACATATTTCTTCAATGGACATGGCTAAGTGATACATCAACGTCCCTGGCTAAAGGTTGAAGATTCGATCACCTGTCAAGATATACAAAAGTAGTTGAAAATGGTAAATGTATCAACAACTGTCCCTGGCATTTAGCTAAAATGTGGAAAGTGGATTCTCTCAACGTAACCTGCGTGGCAATGGTTACCGTCCAGAGTGATTATTATGCACAGTGTCCTATACATTGGTCTTGGCAAACAGTACAGACTATGTTGAACACCGCAAAACAGATCATGTGATCAAGGCCTCCACTGTTTCCTTAAATGATTTTCAGTCACAACAATAAAAAAATAAATAATTATACCAAACACCCGTTTTATTTGAAATGGTTCGGAGTAGTAGAGTAATGTTTGGACATAAGAAGATTAATATAAGTTGTAGCTCTTGCTTCAGAAATGAAAGAAAGTATAAATTAACATAAAACAGAAACTTCTAGTCTAATAAACATTATGGGCTAAACATTTTTTCCAAGTGCTACTTGATCCCAGAATCTGGAAAGTCGATTTATAATAATCCATGCTGATGTTTCACTCTCACAGATGTCGTACAAGTTCATCTCTAACAACGATACCAGACTGTCTGTCCCCATTATGGTCATCAAACGTATCTATATTAGCTTCTTCACAAAAATACTTGATTTAATTGTCATTGAAAATGCAAACATTATTTAAGATACACGCAGCGACAATGCAATCAACTAACAGCACTATACCGCATACATAAAACATATACATGTAGACCACTTATTCTACACAATTTCTGATACGACGGATACTGTCTCGTCTGATCAGCAGTGTATTTTGGAAAATGAAGTCATTATGTGTCAAAAGAAGCAACATTCTTTATTATTGTTTCAGCACAGAAGCTTTTGGACTGTTAACGTTCTCCATTATTTTCAGTTACTCGATAAAGCGTTCGGACTACAATTGTTACTCGTGTCACTCAGGTGAACTCGAGTGATCTAGTCAGAGTTACACGGGTTTGTTTGCCTAATGAGATTTAATTTTTGGTGAGTAGTGAGTTTCGAGTTAAAAAAGTGAGTTCCGAGTTAAAAAAGTGAGTTTCGAGTACAAAAAGTGGGTTTCGAGTTAAAAAAGTGAGTTCCGAGTTAAATTTAAAAGAGTGAGTTTCGAGTTAAAAAAGCGAGTTTCGAGCTGAATCTTAAAAAAAGTGAGTTTCGAGTTAAAAAAGTGAGTTTCGAGTTAAATTTAAAAGAGTGAGTTTCGACTTAAAAAGGTGAGCTTCGAGTTGAATTTAAAAAAGTGAGTTTCGAGTTAAATCTAAACAAGAGCACCGCCTTGCGGGTGCTGACGCTCATCTGATTTTTTTTTGTATAATAGAAATATTGTACTACCCATGATTTTCTAAGTCTAAAAAGGGCCATCACTCTTGCAAAAAGCAGGATAGAGTTATGTTTCTTGATGTACAGTGTCCACTTATGATGGTGAAAAACTGTTGCAAGTTTTAAAGCAATAGCTTTGATAGTTTATGAGAAAAGTTGACTTAAACATAATATTCAACCAAGAAAATGATTTTCTAAGTCCAAAAGGGGCAATAATTATTGCAAAAAAGCAGATGGAGTTTATTGTTGCTTGCTGTACAGGGTCAGCTTAGGATGGTGACAAGATTGCAAGTTTTATAAGCAATAGCTTTGACTTAGAGAAGAAGTTGACCAACATAAATTAACAAAAATCGATATTTTCTAAGTCAAAAGGGCCATTAATCTTGCAAAAGAAGCAGGAGTGATTTATTTCCTTGCTGTCAGGTTCACTTAAGATGTGAACAAGTGTTCAAGTTTTAAAGATAAGCTTTGATAGTTTAGGATAAAAGCTGACCTAAACATAAAACTTAACAAAAAATATTTTTCTAAGTCCAAAATGGGCAAAATTTCTTGCATAAAAGCAAGATGATTATTGCCTTGATTACAGTATACTTATGAATGGTGACAAGTATTTCCAAGTTTCAAGCACAAGCTTTGATGTTTTAGGAGAAAAGTTGACTAAACAAAATTAACAAGAAATCTGTATATTTTCTAAGTACAAAAGGGGCCATAATCTGCAAAAGCAGATGGAGTTACATGTTTCTTGCTATACAGGTGCTCAGTTATGAGGTTACAGGGTTTTTCCAAGTTTCAAGCAATAGCTTTGAAGTTAGAGAAAAGCTGACCTAAAAATAATACTAACCAGGCAGTCGGACAGCAGGACGCGAGCCGACGCGAGGACTAAAACGCTCAAAGTGATGACAATAAAATCATCACTTTTTTTTCAAAAAAAGTCAGATGAGCTAAAAATGAATTTCAAGTTAAAAAAGTCAGTTTCGAGTTAACAAAGTGAGTGATCTACGAGTAAGAAAATGCGAGTTTCTAGACAGAAAAGGAGTGTTTCAATATAGGTATGTTTCAAATTTATCTATTAAGGGTCTGTGCTGGGACTGGTATTTCCAGAATACTTCTCTGCATAGGACTTAATAATATTTGTATCTTATATAGCATGGATTTACTAATTGATACCACTTAAAGCACAGAGGTGATTACTGAGTAAATTGTGAAAAATCTGTCTACCACAAAAAATCCTCTTCAATACCACTTTCTTAAAATTGAACAACTCTCTAACTCTAATCCCTGACTTACAAATGTGCTCATCAGGTATTGTGACCTTTGGCTGACTTCAACAGCTATGTAATAAATTAGTTCACACAGGCCATAATGGCTTAGGGAAATAATTAGAAACATCACATTTAAGGAGGATATGAATGCATGCTTTAATATTTTTTAAAGTAAACCTATAACCATATGCATAACACTGAATCTTAGAAATGGGTTAAAGTTATATCATGCATGTTACAGCTGTATAATTATATAGTTATTACTAATAACCGAAAAGGGAGTTAAGCAGACTCAATAGGTAAATTGACAGATAGATATAACGTACAATGAACTTACATCCTGCCAAATCCTCTGTTTAACTTTCGTTATTAAAACAACTGAATTAAAATAATAATAATATGTGCTAAGTGACAACATACTTGCTAGATTTATTATATGCTTTCACTTCTATTTTTTAAAAACAACGCAAATATTTGTGGAACTGGTATTAATGTCTTTCTAGAGATGTTACGAGGGTTGTCCCAGAAAATCGCGAACTTTTTTTATAATTTCGAAAAAAAAAAGCGACGCATCAAATAGTTATTATTACAGATGTTATTTCAATGTATACTCGACAGGAATGTAGAGTTAAAAATTAAATGTCTGTCATATTATTTGAGTATTTTTCAAATAATGGTCGGCAGTCACACGGCTACTAAACGCTAGCGCCACCACCAAATTGTGGTGATAAGGAAAAGAGCTATCGACATTTCCGTGGTGCAGCTATCGCCCGTTTCTACTTCTAAACACGTGAGTAAAATTTATATTTTATCTTATATTTTTATTGATAGAACTTTTTTCGAAAATCGGAGAATGTAGTTCCGTGTAATAACACTTTTACTACAGGTTGGCTATAATTTCATTAAAATAATATGCAAATTGTGGTGTCAGGAGCTTTTCTCCTGAATCTGACAGTGGCACATTTTCATATCGGCCAGTATTCGAACACCATTCCGATAAATAGACACGCTGTAAGAACATACCTGCGCATGCAAATGGTGTAGAAATGATAAATAATTATACACGCACACACCATGAATAATAGAATTAGAGTTAGGAGAAATATACCAGGATTTTTGAAAGTAGTGGCGCTATAACTCTAGTGGTGGCGCTATACAGTAGTGGTGGCGCTGTTACGGCATTCAATAATACGAACTGCTGACGCATCCGGACCAAAACAAACACTAATATTCTCTAATTGATAATTTTCTTGCAAGGAATTATGTTAATAATGAAAGAAAAACACGATCATAGTTTATTTACCTTTATGAAACATTCTCTATCCAAGAAAAAAAAAAAGAACAAAATACTCACAGACCCTTTGGACTCTTGTAGTCAAAGTAGATATTTTCCTTTGTTTAAAGTGTTAATGTAGAATTATTTCTAACCTTTAAATATTGTCATTAAATACAAACGTAAGAAAATTCAGGTCAAGAAAAATAGTACTGTGATAATAAATACGTATGACTGGTACGGTTTATATAAAGGTTTTTTTAATATTTAATAGATAATTTTAATACTTATCTATGATAGTCATTTATAAGTCTGAACAGACTGGCTGCGTACAATAGTTTTAGTTGTCTTTGTATATGAATATAAGTAAGTAAGTAAGTAAGTAAATATTTTATTATAGTGACATGTACATAAAACAGCAAATATTATTTCATAACATGACAAAACAAAGTTACAGTACCCGGCCCAGTGGACCTATATGTCACCTGACTGAAATAACTTTAAATTTATCACATTTAAATCACGTAAGTTACAGTTATATTGGTATCAATGGTATGGCAGTTAGATAGATAATGTTAAGTAATATAATTTGAACATTAAATCAACAATGTCATAAAATATCAAATTACAACAATAGTCAGTATGATGAAATGAGAAGGAATGTTTATGAATACAACACTGTTCGCCTACGGTTATAAGCTCTATATACAAATTTAGCGGCATTTCTAGCGTAATTACACAACAATGACTATATATGTAAGTATGCAGATTTGACTATAATAAACAAACAAATAATTAATAAGTATCAATTCATAAATAACAGTTATTTGACCTTCGAGACCAAAATGGTGTGAGGAACCAAAACATCTTGTCCACTAAATTTAATTATCTGACGATTCACATCAAGTTACCCATTTCGTACATTAACTAATGGCCAAACAACAATTATTTCAAGTAGCCGTCAATCGAACATTAATCTAATCATTGGGAGATTTCAAATGTGCTAGTAACAGTTCAGTTTTGGCATGGGTATTAGCAGAACAGAACAGAAAAGAACGAAGAATTTATTTATATTTAAGATTTATCATGTATACAAATCAGCAGATAGATACAATGCAAATAAATGACAGAATGAATATCAAAATCATGAGAGGGTAAAATTCTATAACTGTTTAACACTTTAAACAGTCGTCTGTTATAAGATTTGCTTTGATAGACGATGTAATTGTTCTATTAGAGATATAAATAAAATTATTCGCGTTTCGAAATTACTTTTCTTGGTAGTTTATCCCAGTACTAGTTTGGTCTGAAGTTTATGCTAGTATATTTGGGCGCTCTTTGTCACGTGAATCTCGTGAAATATTTCGGCGTATATACTAATAAGCTTTGATAATGTGGCAGTTGAGTCCAATAAGTCCAGGGGTGTTCAAAGATAATCCATCATAGATCCATTGTAAAGCAAATATTGGATTTACCTGTATTGGAAAATTAACAGTGTCGATTGTATTGAGGTCAACTGCCACGTTATCAAAGTTTATTAGTAAGTGTGAACTGATATTGTTCTCACCACTCGAGGTTTATGATTGGCAGCAAACAGTCTGTACCCGCCCTCCCTGCCATGATGTATGTTGTGCTTGTATTTTAGTTATAGCTTGCTTCAACGAAACAAACTGACATGAAAATCGCTTGTCTAGAATATTAGTTTATTTTATTATAAAATAAATGTTGTTCATGGTTTATGTTTACTATTCTACGCAGGTTATGTTAAGTTTTGAACATATATAATGTGTGTTTGTATTTTCTAAGTAAATCACTCCGATTGTTAGTTGTAAAGCTACATTTTTGGTTGTATCTGTTTGGTTCTGGTGATGTCTTTTCTAATAAAATCTTAAACACCGGATAAAATTAGAGATTTTATTAATTATTCACGCCTGTGTTTTACGCAAACTTGAAACATTTATCTTAACAACATGATTAAATTTACTTTTAGTCTCGTTTCAGTTCAAATTTACCCGGATACTAGATCGCTTGGAACCATACGAAGAACCATGATTAAATCGATTGTTGAAATACGAATTTACTTCGCGAACAATTGTACACTTATATGCTGCCAATTATATACCTTATTTCTACTTTATTGTTTCTTTTTTGTCTTGTTGAAGGTAATTGAGATTAGAGAATAATTGATTTACTCACAGCTTTAGCGTGAGTAAAACAGTTCTATATTAGCTTGAATATACTTGGCCCCGCGTATAATATGACGGAATATACTGCACTTCTGTCTCGAGAGTATGCGTCACAAACCAGTAAAATATATTCCCGTTAAATAGTTATTTATTTATCTTTTATATTGCAGACTGTTTTATTTAAACTCATAAGGTATTTCATAATTCATTGTTAAAATTTAACTCGAAACTCACTTTTGAAAATTTAACTCGAAACTCGCTCTTTTAACTCGAAACTCACTTTTTTTTTAACTCGAAACTCACTTTTTAAAATTTAACTCTAAACTCACTTTTCTAACTCGAAACTCACCTTTTTAACTTGAAACTCACTTTTTTTTAACTCGAAACTCGCTACTCGAAAAAAAAGAAATCCTCATGACGAATGCGCCCATTATCTGCGTACAAAAGGTAAAGGTTTCAAGGTCAGCGATGGTTTTGTACTTTTAGTAATGGAATGCATGATAGTTTCCTAATCGACAGACCATGCAGTCTATAAACTGAACTCTAAAATGTCATAATCAAACTATACGTGCGATATCAAAGGGTGTTTACAAATCCGAGTAACAACAAATGATTAATTAAATACTGGTACAGAATTGTTTCGAGTTTTTCACACATGATTAAAAATGCTGTTCAAAATAAATATCAATTAATACGTAAAATCGGATTGCCTTGTAAATAAATTTTGAAGCCTATGTCAGTTCGAACGTCCACCGTGTTAAAATTTTCAAAAGAACTAATATTAACCATGATTCTATTATAACATCCATACAAATTTAAAAAGCTCGTAATTTTGTAAATCACACCGTTCAAATTCAATTTTTAGCTCACCTGTGATCGCCCTGTGTCCGTCGTCCGTCGTCGTCCGTCGTCAACAATTTGACTGTTACCACCTTAGAGGTCGCAATTTTGGCCCAATCTTAATGAAACTTGGTCAGAATGTTACCCTCAATAAAATCTTGGACGAGTTCGATACTGGGTCATCTGGGATCAAAAACTAGGTCACCAGGTATAATATCGCTATGAAACTTGGTCAGAATGTTAACCTTGGTGATCTTTAGGTCAAGTTCAAATCTGGGTCAGGTGGGGTCAAAAACTAGGTCACCAGGTCAAATCAAAAGAAAAGCTTGTTAACACTCTAGAGGCCACATTTATGACTGTATCTTAATGAAACTTGGTCAGAATGTTAATCTTGATGATGTTTAGGTCCAGTTCAAACCTGGGTCATGTGGAGTCAAAAACTAGGTCACCAGGTCAAATCAAAGGAAAAGCTTGTTAACACTCTAGAGGCCACATTTATAAAATACCTTAATGAAACTTGGTCAGAATGTTAAGCTTGATGATCTTTAGATCAAGTTCAAATCTGGGTCAGGTGGGGTCAAAAACTAGGTCACCAGGTCAAATCAAAATATTGTTAACACTCTAGAGGCCACATTTATGATCATATCTTAATGAAACTTGGTCAGAATGTTAATCTTGATGATCTTTAGGTCAAGTTCAAATCTGGGTGAGGTGGATTTAAAAACTAGGTCACCAGGTCAAATAAAAGGGAAAGCTAGTTAACACTATAGAAGCCACAGTTATGACCATATCTTAATGAAACTTTGTCAGAATGTTAACCTTATTGATCTTTAGGTCATGTTCAAATCTGGGTCAGGTGGGATCAAAAACTAGGTCACCAGTTCAAATCAAAGGAAAAGCTTGTTTACACTCTAGAAGCCACATTTATGATAATATCTCTATGAAACATGGTCAGAATGTTGATCTTGATGATCTTTAGATCAGGTTCGAATCTGGGTCAGGTGGGGTCAAAAACTAGGTCACCAGGTCAAATCAAAGGAAAATCTAGTTAACACTCTAGAGGCCACATGTATGACCATATCTTAATGAAACTTGGTCAGAATGTTAATCTTGATGCTCTTTAGGTCAAGTTCAGATCTGGGTCAGGTGGGGTCAAAAACTAGGTCACCAAGGTCAAATCAGGAAAAGCTTGTTAACACTCTAGAGGCCACATAAATGTATGACTGTATCTTCAGAATGTTAACCTTGATGATCTTTAGGTCAAATTCGAATCTGGGTCATATGGAATGTGACCTACTGACCTACTTACATGTTTTTTGAGATACAGCCTTGAAATTTTGATGACTTGTACAGTTTTGCACACCGATCTTAAAACTGACTTTCAGTGACCTTGAATGTGACATACTGACCTACTTCCTTGTTTTTTAAGATACAGCCTTGAGATTTAGATGACATGTACAGTTTTGCACACCGATGTTAAAACTGACTTTCAGTGACCATGAATGTGACCTACTGACCTACTTTCTTGTTTTTTTTAAGATACAGCCTTGAAATTTGGACGAAATGTACAGTTCTGCAGACTGATCTTAAAACTGAATTTCAGTGACCATGAATATAACCTACTGACCTACTTTCTTGTTTTTTAAGATACAGTCTTGAAATATGGATGACATGTACAGTTTTGCATACCGATCTTAAAACTGACTTTCAGTGACCATAAATGTGACCTACTGACCTACTTTCTTAATATTTTAGCATCAGTTTGACATTTGAAACATGTAGCTCATATTACTCAGGTGAGCGATCCAGGGTCATCATGACCCTCTTGTTAAGTTTTACCATCATTTTAAGTTAAGAATTTTTAAATTGTAAGTATATATACAGATTAGCTCCTAGACTATAATATATATATTTTTTTTTTCTTCATTTTTTCTTTTTGAAATTGTGAATATAGCCAGCCTATATCCATGGTCCAATACAATATATATGAATCAGTTCTTTGAGAAAAACTGTAAAACAGACTGGCATGTGTCACTATTATATAAAATAAATTTTGTGTGCAGTATAGGAGCATACGACAAAATATGGAGTGGAGTCTTGGAGTGGAGTCATGGAGTGAGATTTTGGAGTGACATTTGAGTGAGAGCTGATTGAAAAAGGGAGGTAATAAAAACTTTGAAAATAGGCACTTTTTGGTAAAATGCATAATGCACTGAGAAAACTCAACACCAGGTTTGTATTTATAGTTATTTTTATTACATGATAGTAGTACTGCTTCAATATGGTAGAATGATGGTTATCAGGCAAGATTTATTGTCTCTTTAAGGTATGTTATCAAATTTTCAACATCACAATATGGGAATAAGTAGTCATATTTCAGACTTTTACATGCATGTAGTGTCAGGAAAAGGAAATATTTCATAAATTTAATGCATACCTTGTATGTGAGAGCTGATTGAAAAAGGGAGATAATAAAAACTTTGAAAATAGGCACTTTTTACAAAATTTTTAAAGTTTGATTTTTTTTTTGTACGGAAATGAATTTCAGATACTTTATAATTCATTTTCTGATAATAAATGTCAAGAATAAAATAGTTTTAAGTATAATTTGTAGAAAATTTAGTGATTTTTTTTCAGAACAAATTATGGCCTCGCCTTTTTTTACAAAAGTCATGACAATGAGTGTTTACAAAAACTTAGAAACAGTTTATTCAGTAAGTGTGAGGAAGTCGGCCAATGTCTTATATGGTCAGGACCGTGTGATCGATATGGCTATGGCTATGTCAGAACCATGTTAGATGGCAAACGGGTCAAACTGTTATGTCACCGACTAGCATTTTACCTGTCAGATCCAACAGTGCAGCTTGACAGTCAAATTCATGTGTCACATCGATGCCATAACCGACTCTGCATTAAAGTATCACACCTTTCATATGAACCACAATCAGTTAACAATAATAGAAAGTCATGTCTTTCATGTAAAGAATGTTGTGGTCATCGGAGCTATTGGAGATGTATTTTTACCGGTAATAAATCTTAATATTTGCATGTTCTCTCACTGTTGCAGAGTTCCAGTTTTCAAGTTTTGTTGTTGTTATTGTTGTTGTTGTTGTTGTTATTTCTACTACTGTTTTTGTAAAAGTTTAGATTGCAAGTCCATAGTTATGTTCATCAGATACACCAGATGTAGACGGGCCAGATCTGTACAGGGAATTTTGGTATTGTAGGCGGCTCGCTGTTCTTTTCCTAAGGAAGTATCGCGAATTTTTGTACTTTGGCAAGGACTTTCTAGCTGCATGATAATTTTCAACTTTGTCCCTTTGTCTCAGCTGAAGAAATATTTGACTGCTGCTTTTGATTTTTACTCCAGCAGCCCTTGCCAGTTGAAGTGTTGCAACGCCATGGCCCAGTGTTCTTGAATGTGTTGCCGAATGGCAGAGACCGGAAAAGTTTCGACTCCAGCATGCAGATTTTGGTGCCAAGTTTAAGACACTTGAATGCATGCTCTCACACATGTTGGTGTTGTATAGTTTGCATATGCTCTTGAGCCCTTCAATGCTGAAAATCCTGTTGATCTCTGCCTGTATGGTGTTTAGGTTTGTGTTTTTCAGTTCCAGGCGGATGCCATAGGGTAGTGATTTAGTTGTGTAGTGTTGTAGGTGGTGAATGCACACTGTTGAGTTTTCGCGACAGAATCTATGGTTACCACTTAGACATCGTGTACTGTATTTAATAGCTAAACAGCCTCTGTGTACAAAGTGTTGCCCATGATATTTTAGAGCTCTGAGATGCTGTAACTCTAGTCGTACCCTGGCACGGATGCAAGCAGCAAGTTTCTGCATGTAGATGGATTTTGTATAGTGTCTCGGAATACTTTGCAGTTTCAGTGAACGTATGTTTTTTTTCAAGTGTTCGTAGCCGACTGACCAGGCACTTGTAGTGTTCGAAATATATTTTTTGTTCCGCTTGTAATCATTGATAGCCTTTGCTACTTGTGTGCTTGCATCTGTAGTTATGGATTGTATTTTTACTAGTCCAGATTGTGTTATTTTGTCGAGACTTTCGTGTAGGAGTGACCGCTCACTGGAAGAAATTGAGGCCTCTGATTGGTAGTTTTTTGTGTGCAGTTACTTGTATGATTGCAATTCTTTTTTCTGCAGTGCTTGTTAGCAATGGCAGTAGCTATAGGTAGAGATCTAGATGTTGAGTGATCAATTGCGACTCCGAAGCTTTGTTGTGCAGCCTCGAAGCCTCCACGAGGTCTTCGTGAAAATGAGACGTCGAATTGATGTTGACGCCATTGCTTGTTCCGGCTGTTTCAGACACACGCTTTATGTACCTTTGATTTTCTAACATTGCTTGTTCATTCAGTTCAGTCACTTTATCACTTAATTTGTTCATCTTTTTTTGAAGGCATGGCTTACTTGGTGGTTTTATATACAGACAAGACATAACTAGTGACATATTTAAACTTCAAATATCCACTTCAAACTGCCTCTTATTTGTAAATTTGACCCTCCCTGGCCAATTCGACACTAACAGCTCAAAACTGTTTACTGCCTCCTTTCGTCAAAACCTTCTAATGGCCGTGTTGTCTCTCCAGTATATACCGTACACGTTATACGTTTTCTTCTCTAGTATGTACTCTTATAGACTCATGGTATAATATTTTGCGAAATTCGGTTGTTTTCATTTTATAAAAAGGCTTAAACAAATCTTTTGGATGCTTCAATGAAGTCATCAATTATAGCTGACAAGTTTTCCCGGTGTTCTTTGTAGGGATCCTCTGCTGTATTTACAAGAAAAAGTTCATAGCTGAAGTCTCGGATACCCATGTTAAGGATTAACTCCTGCTTTAACCTTTCTCTATGGACTTCATATATGGTACACTCGTCTATAAAGTGTATCACAGTCTCTGGTTCTCCACATCTGCAGAATGGCGTGTCTTTATTTCCTATTTTATTTTGGTATTCGTTAAGGCAATAACCACTCTGCAGCTGGAGCAATATTTTTTGATTCTTCAATCCCTGGAAATTGATGTACTTAGATTTAACTTCTTGCCTGAATTGATATAAATGTCGTCCATTCTCACTGATATTCCATCTTCTTTGCCATGTCATACGTACCGACTCTCTAGCAGCATGACAGATATCTGCTTGACTTGTAACTACCTCATCATCTGTCATGCTTTCTGCCTCTGTAGCTGCCTCTTTGGCCAGTCTGTCTGCTGTCTCATTCTCACTGATACCAGCATGTCCTGTGGTCCAATCAAGGTGGATGTCTACTCCAGCCATTTCTAGATCTTTCCACAGGTGGAGTATTTCTGATGACAAGAATTTGTTTTATTCTCCCATCCAAGATTAACAATGCCTATAGCAGACTGACTGTCACTTGATATTTCTAACTTGTTGATTTGTAATCTCTTACACTCTTCTAGGATTGTTTTAAGTGTTATCTTGATAGCCACCATTTCACCTACAAGGATGGATGATAATTTTGATACCGGTTGTTTCAGTTCCACTAACTCTGTGTTTGGAAATAGAATGCAAGCTCCAGCACCACAGGGGCCTGGATTTCCTCTGCAGGAACCATCTGTAAAAGCCACTGCTGTTCTGTTGTCTACATCTGATAGTATATTTATGATAATTTGCTTTGCATCCTCCACTTGTTTATTGGTTCTAGATTTGGAACAACCAAGATTGTTCCAGTAATCAGGTCTGGTTCGGGACGGCTGTAGATATTCAAGGTAGGAAAATTCTGGTTCTATACTATTCATTGTCAAGTTGGTCAGTGACTTCATATCTTCTATCTGTGTTAACATGTAGCCAAAAGGAGATCTGAATTTTTCAATTAAATTTGTGTGTTTTCCCATGTAACTTTCTAGGCATTTCGCAATGTTTTCCTTTTTGTTTTTTGCAAATATTTTTCCACACTCTCTAATGCTCAGTTCCTCCCTTCTAAAGTCAAGTGGTAGAACCCCAGAAAGCACTTCAGCAGCATCTTTACTGGAAGTAGTAGGTAATCCTAGGCAGACAGCTAATCCTTTCCTCTGAATTTTTCCAATGGGTTGACAGCTAGCAATTTGCCAAACTGGTGCTGCATATTCAAGCTGTGGAAGCACTAAGCTAGTGTAAAGGTTAACCATATTTTTAACACTTATTTTTTCTGTTTTTGCTACTGTTATCAATGTAGACAATATTTGTAATCCTTTCCTCTCCACATATTCAATGTGATCTTTGAATGAAAGTTCCTTGTCAAGTATAACTCCTAAAAATTTTGGTTTATCTGTTTTAGTAGTGTTTTCTTGTGCAAATTTTACTTTGTTACTTTTTACCTGTGTGAATATGTCTTGTCAGGTAGAGATTAAACAGTAAAGGGGACAGCACAGATCCTTGTGGTAACCCCATATTTGATGAAAAGACCTCTCCCATTTCATCTCCTACACTACATTTTGCTTTCCGGCCTGTTAAAAAATTTGATAGCCAATTCCATATCTTCCCTCTGATTCCAAATCTGTACATTTTGACCAACAAACAATCCCTCCACACTGTATCAAAGGCCTTTTCCATGTCTAGAAATACAGCTAGTGTATAGTTGTTTTCATTGAAACCATCAAATATATTTTGCACCAATCGTAACAGTGCTTGTGTGGTACTATGATTTTTCCTGAAGCCTTCTTGTTCTGCAACTATGATGTCTTTGTGTTCTGAGTATGCATATATTCTGGAGTATACTATCTTTTCCATACATTTGCCAAGGGCGCTGGTTAAACTTATTGGTCGGTAGGACCCTGGTTTGTGGTAAGAATCTTTCCCATGTTTCTTTAGAAACTTTACGGTAGCACTTTTCCAAGTATCTGGAAGTACACCCTTATTCCAAGACTGTTGGAATATGTCGGTTATCACCTCAATGAGTTGTTGATTTGACTGTAAAAGTAGATCAGTGTATATGTCATCAGGACCTGGTGCTTTGTTCTTTTTTTAAGGTTTGCAGTACTGCCTCAACCTCTTCATATGTAATATGTCTATTTAGGAAATCTTCACCCCCATCTGTCATGCTTTCCAGTTTGATAAGTGCCAACTCATCTTCAACCTCTGCCCGGAACTTCTCATCAAAAGTCATACCATCTAAGTGTTTCCCACCAAAGAAATTTTGTTCAAGAACTTTGGCTTTTTCTTTTTTGTTGAAAATCACTTCATCATTGCTGTTTACAAGAGGAAGAATGCTGGATAATTCCTCAACCTGATATGATGTTAATTGTTTGAATGATCTCCATCTCTCCTTGGGATTAGAACATTGATCAATATTACTGCACATATTGTTCACCCATTCATCCTTAGCATTTCTTATTTCTTCTTCATATCTTTCTTCGCATTCTTTTATTCTTTGAAGATTCTTTGGAGTTTTCCTCTGTTTGAATACTTTCTTTGACTTGTTTAGTTCTGTTTTTATTGTTTTGACTTTGTCATTTATCCAAGATTGGTGTATTCTTCTGTTGCCTGATTTTACCTTTTTTTCTTGGTACAGCTTCTAACATGCATTTATGAAATTTTTCTAGAAAACATGTGTATATCTCTTCTATATTTAACAGTTCAAAGTTCTCAGTTTTCCATGAAGAAAACTCATCTTTAGTGATGTTGTACCATTTAATACCATCCATTTCATTGATACAGTATCTCTCTATTTCTGTGAATTTTTGATCTAGATTTTCTTCAATATCTAACAAAACTGCTATATGGTTCGACCGAACATTTTCATGGTCAAGCGTTTTGCAAAGTTTAACATCCTTGTTTATATGAGGTTTGATGACAAAAAGATCTATAACACTGTTACTTTTCCTTCTAGTTGATTCACCATCATTTATGCAAATAAAATTTTCCAACCACATGCAACTTTCAAGTAGCTCACCTGCACCATTGTCTGTCACATTCCCCCAAAGTTTACTCTTAGCATTGAAGTCTCCGGTAAGTATAATGTTTTTATACATTGTGTTGCACTGTTTAATAAGGCTTATTAACAAATTCATCTGTTCTAAATTTCCTGGTGGTATGTTGGCTGTGATTAAAAGAATTTCTTCTTTTTTTCCTCATTTTCATACAAGTACATATAGCTTCCAAATTGTTGATTTCAAGGTCTTCTCTCCTCTGTATGTAAACACCCTCTGAAGGTCTTACTATAATTGCAACACCACCATGATTTTCATTCAATCTAGGTTTTGAAAATGGTTTCCAGTTTAAGCACTGAATTTTTTCTTTTGATGTCTCCCATGTTAATGTCAAACATAAAATGTCTAAGTGATAATTTTGGATTAATCTATAGATATCTTTTTTTTGCTGTGTTGTAAGATTGACAATTTAGTGCAACAATTTTCATGATGATTTTTGGAAGATTAAATTAGTGGCTGCAGAGTAAGACTGCGTTTTTTATCTTGGTACACTGGGCAGTCTGATGATGAGGCTCAGTGTGTTCCTTCACAGTTTGCACAACAGCATTTATTTTTACATACAATCTGCTAATATATGTCCCTGTTCACCACAACTGCAACTCACGAATCGATTACATAAACCCGGAATGGTCCGATAATCATATATTTGCGCACGAGATCCTTGAATTATTGCAGAATAGCATAGTCATCTAATAATGTTGACACCCGACTATACGGGGCCGTCGCCGGCTTCGTAAAAGTGGTCCGGCTTTCGGCGTCCCGCGAGTGCTGAAGACAGGAGAGGGGAAAACCACGAGAGATGGGTTTCCCATTCCCTATCCTCTCTCTCTTAAGGTGGGCTCGGGGGTTCTCCCTCGAGAAAACTTTAAGATTTGGGATGCCAGTTGCCAGTAAGTGCGCTTTTCTTGCATAATGAAAGCATTTTGTGTTAAAATTTTCAGTCAATTTCATGATATTTTTCAAGGATAACTTTCCAACATTGGCCAATTTTAGCAGATCGCTATAAATGTTGATGTATTGTTTTATAGTTGAAATGTATGTCGATTAAAAGCATTTTTTTAAAGATAAATAATCATATCTTGCAAAAATAACCAAATGGCGTCCCGCGAGTGCCGAAGGCAGGAGAGTTGCGGGGTGGGGGGAAGGGGCGGGTAAGAGCACGAGAGATGGATCCCCTCCCCAACCTTATCTATATTTTAAGGTAGATTCGGGGTTCTCCGAGAAATTTTTATCATTTGGGATGCCAGTAAGTGCGTTTTTCTTGCATCCCGAAAGCAGTTTCTGTTAAATTTTTCGGTCAGTTTTATGTTATTTTTCAAGGATAACTATCCAACATTTGGCCAATTTTAGCAGATTGCTATCCATGATGATGTTTTTATTATAGTTGATATGTATGTCGGCATTATTAAAGATAAATAATCATATCTGAAAGTAATAATCCGAATTAGCTTTCGGTAAGTTTTATTTTAAACACAGTTGTTTCTCATTTTTTTAAACATATGACATGTTTTCCAATTTAAATAATTATTATAGACTATAAAAGAAATCGTCCTTTAAATCATACTGGATGAAAGATCCATCAGGTAATCGTTTAGTTATGATTAATTCAGTCAAGCAGGGTTGATAAGTTTGACACGAAAAGTGTCAAAGTTGTTTTCACACCTTCGCGCATTCATGACAGATACCACTCCTGGTGGATAATTACATTACATTAACAAGGCAATATTGCGACTTTTTTTATCAAAGCAAAAGATGAAAGCTAAAGCAAAAATCTGGTCCGGACAATTGTCAGAATAATTTTTATATTTGATGTATTGCTAACGTAACACATAAGCACAGATAGTGCTCGACTCCCTTTTCATGCTATCTTTGTTATAATTATTGTTGAATTGCTGTTAATAATAGACTTTGGGTTATTTCTGCCTAATTTTGGTTCATTATGTGGATACTTGATCCCAGCATCACACATTATGTCACATGGTTATACTCTACCAATTCAATTCCTTATTTATTTCATATTAACAATAAAATATTCAGACCTCATTTTCAGCACTTTAGAGCATTTCAATGACATAAAAACCATATATGGTCATTTAGTATGACATGTCTTCTTATCAAAAATAGAAAAATATTGACATGTTATGTTGTATATAAGAAAACTAATCTGTTCTGAGAAATATCACCCTCTAAAAATGCCCCCATGAAAACAGCCGTTTAGCAATTACGCGTAGGTAGACATTTTTCGCAAAGAATAACTTATTCCAAGAAATTCACAATGAAAATGGTCTAGACCTTTTCTCAATACAATAAGCAATAAAAATAAACCAAAAATTTAACTGTCACCTCCTCATGTCACACATTATACCAGATCTCATCCAAAGCATGGAACTACATTTTTGACTACTTCACCTGTAACACTGAGTAGTCACTTCCGGTTTGGTGTAATCCGTCCTTAAACAGAAGTTAAAGGGAACCAGATATTTGATAGAGCAAGTACTCGTTGTAAAACACTATGTTTAAATTTGAACCAATCAGAAACAAGTTCTAAAAATAGCACGTCTGCTGAGGTATAAATAGGTAGATGGATGACAGAGAGGGCATTCGGTATCCAGCGGTTGAAGAAGACACATCGAGGATTCAACTAATAATTTATCCCAGTACCTTGATAAGGAGACTATTGCAGTAACCCTGTTAGGGCAGATAAATTATTAAAAAAGAAGACGTTTGAAGTTCATAGACTAAAGAAGAGTTGCAGAATTTCAACAATGTTTCGAGCTATAGGGCCAGCGCATAGGAGTTTTACCTTTATGATAGTTGAATGCTATAGACTATAGCAAATATAGGCTGAGCATCGGAAAGCTGAGACAGAGACCCAGAGTTTGGTAATCTACTGAGATAGTAGGAGAATTCCAGCTTATAGACGGTTCAGCGTTATTGGCGAAGTATAGCCAAGGCATCGAGGATATACCTATATGGTAGTTGAATGTTACATATGATAGCATATAGGTGCTGAGCATCCAGGAGTCAGGGCAGTCATATAGAGTTGAGAGGACGGAGGCCGAGCATCTATGCGATAGGAATCGTATGTTGTTGATTCAAAGACATTGTCTGACGGGAACTTCAACAAAAAGACCAGTCAAGTATAGAGTCTCCAGCCTATAGGAGTTTAAGCAAATTATTGTTAATTGAAGATTGTTGGTTTGAAACATTTAGTGATTTGCCTGATCCCTGAAATTATTAAGCTCCTTATATAAATCATTAACAAATCATTGGTACACGAATCATTTAGGCAAGGTAGCCAGAGGAAAATTCTATATATGAGATATTTGGTGTCACCAGCTCTACGTTTTAACAAAGGACATTCTACATCGTTTGTCAGCTAGTCTAAGACATAGTCACCTTAGCGATTGGATCCAAACCATTGTTCAAGATACAAAAGGCGTAGGCACTTCCCTGGGTCATATAACCAGTATCCTGACAATAATTACGGCCGATATCATACTCGGCAAAAACAGTGGTCCGGCCGTGGCCGGACCGTCCGTGTCGGCCTTGCTATAAATAAAAAAATTGTATCATGTATCTTGTCTTTTTTACAATTAAAGTAATCCACAGGGTTTCCTCATTTTCCCTTTTTTGCCTTAAAGTTATCAAATGATCAATACAATGTTGTTATTTTCTAGACAGGTATGGTACAAAACTGACAAACTGAAAAATTCCAAGCCAAGTGATTTGATGGCAAATTGATGAAAATATTGGCATTTTTACAAGTTTTCAGAATATTTTTTCCCGTTGGTATTTAATAAGCAAAATTGCTATAAATTATATATTCACTATGCAACTAATTGTAATATTTCTTGATACATTTACTCAAAGAGCTATAAAAATAAATGCTTCTATCTATTTGCCGTTGACGTAAAATCCCTTGCGGGAATGTAGACGTTTTACGCGTCATAGTGATAAAAATTAAGAGTGGAAGAAACTAAAAATAACTTTGGTTATATAAAAAGGTTAAAACTTGAGTTTGCAGGATAACTAGGGCGAGACATGTTCTAGGCTGCAAACTGCAGCACTGAACTGCTCTAAGGTAGGGTTGAGCGACACTGGGGGAGAAGTTGATTCTAATGGTACACTGTTCTCGGAAAATAAGAAAACTTGTAATAGTCAGTGGTTGCAGTAATTAACCTATAACTTAGGGAATGGCCATGGCGGACACAACGGGTCATTGGGGTCAGTAATCTACGATTGGGATAACAACCAGATCATGATGAATCTTATAGAAGATTGATAACCTAGAATCTAGATGCCTTAAATCCAGTCGACGAAGGTTTAGGGAGTGTAGCGTATCTGTTACACTGGAAGTACGGCCGTAGTTGGTCTTGATCCAACGGGCGGCTCTCCTTTGGACGCTTTCAATTTGGACAATTTGAGTTTGGGTGTGGGGCGACCATACCTCGGAGGCATATTCGAGCTGGGGTCGGACTAGAGTCTGGTAAGCAATGGTCTTAATGAGTTGGGATTTGACCTTAATGTTTCTTCGTAAGATTCCTAGGGTTTGGTTAGCTTTCTTGGTTGACCTGTTTATGTGATTGTCCCATGATAGGTCATTTGAGATATCCACGCCTAGATATTTAGCTGAGCTGACCAATTCAAGTTGGACTCCGCGTAGGTAATACTGGGTAAGGATAGGATGTTTCCTTCTAGTGGCGTGAATCACTTGACACTTGGAGGGGTCGAACTCCATATCCCACTCAAACTCCCACTTTTCTAGAAGTTTGAAGTAATTTTGGAGAGTGATAGATTGGTCTGCAGATGACAGAGTTAGATATATTGCCGTGTCATCTGCAAACAGACGGACTTTGGAACTGACGTTTTGTGGGAGGTCATTTATGTAAGCTAGGAAGAGCAGGGGACCAAGTACAGACCCCTGTGGGACACCTGATGATACTGGGATGGCATCAGCGGTAATGCCATTTAGGTCTACTGATTGGATCCTGTTATGTAAGAAGCCTTTGACCCATCTTAGTGTGTTACCTCTGACTCCGTATTCGTGCAGTTTTAGAAGGACTTTCTCATGGCTAACCTTGTCGAAAGCCTTACTAAAATCTAGTAGTAGACTGAAATATAGATCTGTCTAACTTTGCCATAACTGAAAAACAGTTTCACCTCGCACTAGCTTGCATTCCCTGAACTCAAATATGAACTATTCTTCTGTTAGCTGATAACGTTTCAGAACTGCTTTCTTCAATACAGGATAATCATTGGCTTGGTCTGGTGGCATGCTTGTGTATACGTCCAGGTCTTTTCCAGTGAGTAATGAGCTGAGACTCACAGCCCATGTCTCTTCATTCCATCCCTGGTTTTTGGCAAACCGCTCAAATCGTTCGAGGTATGCATCCATATCATCTTTACATTCTTTGATTTACTACAGAATATATCTTATTATCGCACCATGATGATTTAAATGTTTCAAATACTAAAAGATGTTTGTGCTGAAGAGTCAAATCTAAATCCACGGGTTTGTTGTAGGAACTCTCCTTGTACGTCCATCAATCGCAACCATTAGATACCTCCTATCCAGTATTAGCCTTACTAGTCTTATCGGGATGACTTATTTTATGATCTGATATTTGAAAGTTGTCATCCCTCTAAGCCTAACCCGTATCTGCATTTTACTGTTAGGAAAACGAAGACATTAAAAATCCAAAAAGGTCATAATATACTGGTCAGACTTACTTGCTTTAATGAATTAAACATTATTATTCATGTAGAAACTTCAAATGGATTAACACTCAGATATAAATTCCGGACGAACGCTCAAATTGCCAGAATACGAGTTATATGACCTAGGTGTGTGCCTGCGCCTTTAGTACCTTGAACAATGAAATGGATGCAATCGCTAAACTCACGATGTCTTAGACTAGCTGAAAAAAAAAATGATGTAGAATATACTTTGTTAAAACATAGAGCTGGTGAGACCATATATCTCATATATTTTTTTTCTCTGGCTGCCTTGCCTAAATGATTCATAAATGATTCCCCCGACGCCTTATACCAGACGTGCTCCTGCGTCCTATACAAACAGATACAGATAAATGATTTCAATTATGAGCCAGATAATTTCAGGGATCAGTTGAATGTTTCAAACTAACAACTTTCAACTAATGATAATCTGTTCAAACTCCTATAGGCTGGAGATACTAAACTTGACTGGTCTTTTTTGTTAGAGTTCTCGTCAGATAATGACTTTGAATCAACAACATACGAGTCTTAATTGAAGCTACAACTCAATATGTTTGCCCTGTCTCCTGGGTGCTCAGCGCCTATATGCAATCACATAATAGGATTCAACTATCATAAAGGTATAATACCGATGACTTGGCTGCACTTCGCCTATAACTCTGAATCTCGCCTATAAGTTGGAACTCTCCTACTGTCTCAGTGGATTATCAAACTCTATGTCTCTGCCTCAGTTTTATGATGCTCACCCTATATTTGCTATCGTCTATAGTATTCAACTACCGTTAAGGTAAAACTCCTATGCATTAGCCCTATAGCTCAAAACCTAGATACAATTCTGCAAGCCTTCTTTAGTTTTTGAAGGTGAAATATCTTCTCTTAAATAATTTATTCGCTGCAATAACTTTCTAATCAAGGTACGGGGTTAAATTGTTAGTTGACTCGATGTGGCTACATCAATCACTAGATAAAGAATCAATTCCCAGTCATCCATCTACCTATTTATACCTTAGCAGAAGTGAGCTTTGATTGATGTTATTTATAGAACTTATTCTGATTGGTCTAAATCAGTACATAGTATTTTACAACGGGTACTTGCTTTAACAAATAGCCGGTTCCTTTTAAGTGGGTTATCGATTATAGAGTCGGTCTCTTCTCTACTCTAGAGCTCTACATCTACATCTACTGTGTGCTACCCAACAATCTGTTCTGATTATAACTGGAAAGGCGCTTTGTCTGAGACAGACTTTTAAAAGATGAGCAAGCTCATTAGGTGCAAAGAACTGCAATTACTAAGATAAAAACATAGCTATAGATCAGAAAGTTATATTACAGTTGCCAGCCTCTCGGTGAATGGAATCAAACTGGGCCTGGACTGTATATGTAGGGGGAGACCATTCCAGGAACGAATTGTTCTTGAAAAAAAGGAGTTTAAATGGTATTGCGTGTGAGATTGTGGGATCAATAGTTCAGTAGTTCAGGTTCCTTTAGGTATGAGGTGGTTATGGTCAACTGCAATAAGACTGTACGTTATCTTTAATATAATAAGGGATTTTAATGCGGCGTTGTTTAAGGGATTGCCAGTTGAGATTATTAAGCATTTGGGTGACACTTGTTGTTTGACCATAGTTGTTACATACGTATCGAGCTGCAGATCGTTGTAATCGTTCAAATTTGTATGTGAGGGATTTTTGAGGGATTTTTGTCAAGGGTACCATATAGTGGAACATTATTCAAGCTGTGGGAGGACAAAGGTGTTGTAAGCTGTTTCTTTTACTTTTCTGTTGTTTCTTTTGACATGTCTTTTGATGAATCTAAGTGAATTATTTGCTTTCGATGTGATGTTATCAATGTGTTTTGACCAGCTGAGATCTTTACTTAGTGTAACGTCCAGGTATTTAGCAGCTTCTGTAGTTTTAGTGATATATTATGGAGTCTATATAATTGTAGATGATAGTTTTTTTTTCTTTCCAGTTATCCTCAACACCTCACACTTATCTGGATTGACCTCCACTGACCAGTCCTTTTCCCAGGCTTCTATGGAATGAAGATCATTGTGTAGAGATTGAGAATCAAAGGAGGATTTAACCGTCAGACAGACAATAGTGTCATCTGCAAAAAGTCGTGACTTGCTTTTGATGGACTCTGGGAGGTCATTTATGTAGGCTAGAAAGAGACAAGGGCCAATGACTGATCCTTGTGGAACCTTGCAGAACAGGAAGTTCATCTGAGGTGAAGCCGTCCACAACTTCTCTTTGGGAACGGTCCTTGAGAAATGACTTGGGTATCGAGCTTATGACTCAATTTATGGTCAAACTTGTCAAAGGCTTTAATGAAGTCGTGACGATGACGCCAGTCTGTTGGCCATTCAAAAGATTGTCAAATAGCTCTTGTGTGACGCTTATAAGTTGTGTTTCACAGCAATGCTTTGACTTGAAGTCATGTTGATACTGGCTAAGGAGATCATTTCTGTCAAAGTGGGACATGATATTTGAGACAAGAATATGTTCCATTAATTTTGAGGCAATACATGTTTGCTCTGTTCCAGGCTTTTGGGACTTGACCTGTTTCAAGAGATAGTTGGAATATCTTTGTAATGGTCGGGACTATCTCTTGGTGAAGCTGCTTAAGTAATCTTGGGGAAATTTCACCAGGACTGGAGGCTTTATTTGGATTTAACCCCATTAGTAACTTGTCCACGCCCTCAACAGTTATGAGGATTGTTGGCATCTCTGGTGCTGCTTTGGGGTTTGTTGCTTTTTTGCTCAGTTTTTTTTAGGCTTAGGGGTTGGGGCTTTGAAAAGACAAATTCAAACTGTTTATTGAGGATATTGGCCTTTGTGACTGGGTTGGTATAATGTATGAGTTAAGCCCTCATACTTCAAGGGGGCTACACCACAACTCTCTGTTTTGTTATGTTTAACAAACCAGTAGAACTTTTTGTTCCTACCCGGTTGGGAGTCGCCAGTAAAAATGACCAATTCCAAATAAGACCAATCACTCAGCTTATTTACATGTATTTCTTCTTTGAATGCATTCCATGCGGAGTTTGGATCTGTAGGGTTTGAGTTGGAAAATTGAACACCAAACTCAAGTATGTCTGATTTGCAATTAGACCAGATAGTTTTCTTATAAAATTTAATTAGATCTAATCTTTTGGGTTGAATTGGTCTTCCTATGTTAATATTTAGTTCACGAAAAACTATATTATGGTCTGAGGTACCAAGGCTTGTGAGGGTTTGAGTGGCGTTGAAGGAAAGTGTCGTTAAGATCTTTGTATTTGCAGTTGGCCTTAGGGGATTCAGATACAATAGTTATAACATTTTCTAGTCGGATGGCCGGAAAGAGACACATGGAACACTTTGATAAGATACTTCAGTCTACAATATGGTATAGCTCTCTATAGTTCTCAATATTTTTTTTTTCACGGCAACTAGTATCTCCACAAACTGTTAACACTAAATTGTGAAATGTAATTAGTACCCAGCTCAGTTATTTCAATTCAATTCAGATGCTTTCATTTCGGCTTTTTTACAAAGAAATGATTTTGATTATTATGAAAACAAAGATAAAGATATATTGAAATATGAACCGTTGAGAAAAAAAATCCTTTCTGGCGATCATAACATATGTGGTATCACTGTGTCCGTAGTCGTCCACGGATTAACACGCTAGAGACTAAACTGTTTGCTCGGTCCGTAATAAGATATTTCAAAACTGTTTGTCTTAATCGAGTCTAGGAAAAGTTTGAAACTTTATCATCTGGCATTAAAAGACAAGTCTGTAAACTAAATAATAGAAAATAACGTTCTTAAATGCCAGGAAATGACTAATTTAAGGTAAATAAAAAAAAATCCGTTAATTGGTTCAGAAAGTTCCATAAAAATTGAATTAATTTTATTTAATTTGATTATCAACCTTTTCATTTTCTTATATACTATAATTTTACACATTTCTACACCCTTGTTTTCTGTATGACTGTGTCAGTTCGGGTTACTGCTTCGATACTGTGGTAAGATTGCGAAAGTCATCGAAATAATTTTGTTAAATAGTGCAGTCGAGAGAATGTTGATTGTAATATATAAAAGGCCTGAAAGAGGAAATTATATTACTTCCTCCTAAACCAGTGTTTACTTGAAGACATTTCTGAAAGGAAAGGTAAGAATTTCTCTTTAGGTATGTTTTAGTTCCAGCAGACTAGGAGACCAAGGTTATCCTCACACCTACTTTACATTTATGTTTTACGTAATGAACTATATGATATTATAACCTAGCCCGTGAATCCTTCCAATGAACATGATTTAGTTACTGATCTCATAAATCAAGTTTTTACTTTCAAAATGCGCATAGATGATTAGCAACATTTAACTTTCGAATATGGTATGGATTCCTAAATTACGTAAACAATCACATTCATTTCAATTCATTGCTATTAATTCAGGCTTTTATACCATTGCTTATATACTTTATCGTTAAGTTTCAGGCTGTTAAACCCCACGAAAAAAATTATATTAAGATAAGTACATGTATATAAAAATACTGGTACAGTACAAATTCTGGCGAAACCCTACAATTCTTCAGTCTTTACATATGATTGCTTTATTTAATATTCCACTTTACCACAAAACCTTATAAATGACAAATTAACTGCTTTATTAAAAGAACGTCTGACAGGGAGTGTAATGACTTTCTTGCAAGTAATTTCAATAACACTTTTTTCTGCTTTTAGCATTTTTAAACATTTTACCATGTGATTCTGTGCTGCAGTTTGTAAAACACTTTTCTTTACAGAACATTTATGTTTGATTAGTGAATTCTGTTTAACGACAGGTAATTAGTATCTCCACGGGGATAATTTGTGCCTTAATTGTCGAAGATTTGTTTTTGTTTGGTTATTTTATTTATTTATTTTGTTGGGTCGCACCGACGCAATTATAGGTCACATGGAAGTCAGCTGGATAGCTTCCTGACATGAAGAAGTCAACGCCCCGAGTGAGGCTCTAACCCACATGAGGGCCAAGTGATTTAAAGTCAGAGACCATAACCACTCGGTCACGGAGGCCCCTTTTTGTGTGGTTAAGAAAAACTTTAATGTTATACACAGTCAGACATTATTACATTGTACTATTTTAACAATAATTAATTGAATACGCGCGATATTTTCAAGAACAGGTAATAGGTTTTCCTCGACATGGCGATACGTTTTGGAGGCAGTAAACAGTTTTTAGCTGTTAGTGTCGAATTGGCCTGGGTCAAATTTACAAATAAGAGGCAATTTACGAATTGAAGTGTATATTTGAACTTCAAAATAATAATAATTGCTAGAATTGAAGTTTCAGTGGCTAGAATTGAGTTTCACTTATTAAAAAAAATAGTTGAGTAGCCTAAGCTTGATCTTGATACTATGACGTAATGACTTGCAGATGCGAATACATGCCTCCGCTGAGCTAGCTGAAAGAGGAGTTGTCATTTTAGCAGGGGCCTCAAGAAAACTGGAGTAGTGAAAAAACGGTACGGATGGCACATATATTTGAGCTTATTTTCAGATTTTACAGTGATACCGGAGTATGAAACCGTGTAGCAGTTGGGGCTATCATTTGCAGGGAATTTTCTACAGCGATTTGAAAATTGGTAAATATAGCCTTTTTTCGTCATCAGTTTCCGCGACCGGGAGAGCACAAAATTCAGGGTTTTTTTTTTTAATTTAACGTCGCACCGACACAATTTAAGGCATATGGCGACTTTTCAGCTTTGATGGTGGAGGAAGACCCCAGGTGCCCCTGCGTGTATTATTTCATCACGAGCGGGCACCTGGGTAGAACCACCGACCTTCCGTAAGCCAGCTGGATGGCTTCCTCACATGAAGAATCCAATGCCCCGAGTGAGGCGCGAACCCACATCGATGAGGGGCAAGTGATTTGAAGTCAGCGACTTGAAGTCAGCAGTCCGCCCCCGCCCCCCCTCGGAAAATCAAAAAGAAAAAAAGAAAGAATAAAAAGAAGAGAAGAATTAAAGAAAATGGTTTTTCGAAAAGTCAAATTTAGGACCGCATTCAAGGTGTTGCTACATACGACCTCGACGTAATTCACATTTATGTTAATTATCTTAAAGAAACAGAATTTGACCTGTAAGAAAACTTAATTTCATTATTTTCCCCAAATTTAACAGGTAAGCTCATAAAAACGTGAAATATTGTATATAAAATTTAAGTGGAAAAGGTGTTCCTGAATGCTCCTAAAATACCCCCAGAATGCAGGCAATGAAGCGCTGAATTTTTCAGCGAGCGCATGCCCTAGATCTCCGCTCCCCCTCTAGCTGGTCGGCTACTTTTCTATTTCAGCCTGTTCAACAAAAACGTATTGGCAACCCTGTACTGGTAGACGTCTAGCATCCACACAACACAAGCATCAAAATATTTAGTGTATAAAGACACATGTTTGTCAGTCATATTGAGGGCGCGATCGGACCCCCGGAGAAAATTGGCTGGATCCGCACATACTTCCAATGCAATCTAATGTACTTATGAATATAGAATGTTCTATAAATCAGATTTGCAAAAGCAAGCATACGGCCCGGTGGCCAAGTGGAAACATGCTTGACTGTCAATTTAGAGGCTTGAGGTTTGAATGCTGGCCCAGGCACTGGACATTTCTGAAATACTTTTGAGTATCTTTCACCTAAAGAAAGACCGCTTCTGATCTCTCCCAGGAAAGGCGGTTTCGCGTGTATCGGTCCTTTATATTGGGCACGTTAAAGAACCAGACTGTCTATATGCAATGAGTTATGTCTGTATCTGAATCTCTCTCTGTTGTGGGGGCCTTCTCTCGCTCTGTCCTATTGGTCAGATCGCTCTGTGTCTGTATTGGTAGCTCTAGGATTATCCCTGAGTAGCTGCCTTTGTATGTAAAAGAGCATTTGAGCGTGCTTGTCATTAAAAGTGCGTTTTATCTGATATATATTTGTAGTAAAGTATACAAGTAGTTTTGATGAATACGTCAATGACCTTTATCAAAATATTACCAAATATACTCCTTTAGAAGACTAGCGTTGTCATCATCTACAGAAATATTCTACTAAATATTACTATCGTAATTCAAACATGTTGTTTTAAATTAAACAGCAGTTCTATGACAAAGTATACAACAAATGGCAGTTATTTAGTACTCGAAAGAATCCGGGTCATGGCAAGTTTTAAAGACATTTCAACTGATAAGTTTCGAAATGTGTCTGCTGTCCAGCTTCGTCGGGGGGTCCATAATGGTATTTCTGCAGTTTCTCTGCCTTATGAAGCAACATGGAGTACATACCAAAATGGTTCATTAATAAACTCTAAGAATATTCTTTAACTTGAGACGGTATGCCCATTCCAACCGATGATTCTGGTATTGGTTGGGTATATTTGAATATACATGTATCCGGAATGACCAAACATACCGAATGTCGGAGTCTTGGAAAATTGCAGATATGGCATATTGATAAATGATGTTTGATATCAAAATTAGCGTCATTTACAGTACAGTTTTTATGTCCTAACTATGTTCTATCTCGTCTTGCTTTAAGTAAATTTTTATTTTTTTGACAGTTTTGATTGTTCTGATTGTCCTGAATCTAAACCGCCACTTGGTCCGTCATTGCTCCAAATTCCCGTGATTTCAGTTTACAGTGGCGATTACGCTTTGTGTTTCTTTTATTTCTTTTTCTTATTCCCTGGATCGAAAGTTGCAAGAATCCGTCTCACAGAGGCAATCATATAGTAATTTTCCAAATTTACAACGTTTGTCGTTGTCCCCTTTCCTTATGTTCTCGGGGTTTCTCATATTCTCGTTTGTTTTACTTTAAGTTGTCAAATGAAATAAATGTCAAAAAATCTTTTTTTTTCTGGTGGGGTAAGCAAAGACTGCCATAAATTATCCATTATGCTATTAATTGTCATATTTCTTGATGTATTTACAACAGAATATTATCATAATTGCACCGTCAGTCAGTCAGTCAGTCAGTATTTAAGTTTGATTTACGGTCCATCCACCTTTTCAGATACACTGAAGCATATAAATGCCCCATAGAGTACAGATCGTGAACATGTCACTTTATATGTTCTTAAAAGGTATTTTTCTTTATTGCCAAAAGTTGAAAGTTGGTATTATCATCAAGTGGGCATGCCATATTATCAGGAGTTAAATGTTTGATTTTGTTTTGGTTAGCCCCGTTAATTTGGACTTCATAATATTGTCAAATGATTACTGCATTTGCATTATCTATCGTCTGATTTACAATGGTGCAGAGTTCAGCACGAGGGTGTAAGCCTAAGTGGTTAAATATCCATGAGTTCTGGTTAATCAGGCGATAAACCACAAGCAGGCATTGTTTATTTCCATTCAATCATGCTGATGAAAATTATGCTTAACTTCATTCTTCCAAGTATTAATGAACCAGGCATCATGCGGCTATATGACGTCTTGACTTTCACTGGTTTGTTCGTCAACCGTTGTTTATGGCAGAATATATAACTTTTGACATCCTTCTGTGTTTAACTGACAAAATATTCGAGCCAAATAAGAATATTTCACAAAGCGTTTCATCAGGTACATGTGCCCTATTCTTGTTTATAGCCATGATAGTTTCTTTCAGTTGGAAAAAGAAGAGATTTTATTTAGATTAACTTACTTGACTGCTTTACAATTTAAATATTTGTAGATATAACGGGGTCAAAAAGGCTTGAAAAGTCTTTGAAAATGAAGGGGTGTCTTGAAAAGTGCTCGAAAATGGGTTTCGTCTTGAAAAGAACTTGAGAATCATTGAGTATTCTTAAAAAAATACTTGACTTTCAATAATTCCTGCCAGGTTGATCAGAATTCTTGTAAAACAACGCAGACCGTCAATTTAGAGCGCCCAGATGAGAAGCGTGGGAGAGTCTGTTAGTGAGACTGTAGTGTTTGAAAAAACAAATGAGCCGCGCCATGAGAAAACCAACATAGTGCGTTTGCGACCAGCATGGATCCAGGCCATCCAACGCATACGTGCAGTCTGGTCAGGATACATGCTGTTCGCTAACACTTTCTCTAATTGCATCAGGCTTTGAAGCCGAACAGCGTGGATCCTGACCAGACTGCGCGGATGCGCTGGTTGGTCTGGATCCATGCTGGTCGCAAACGCACTATGTTGGTTTTCCCATGGTGCGGCTCATTAATATTAATTTTATCAACAAATGATTTGAACGTCTGTTTCAAAGCAGACAGTGAACTGCTTTTTCAAATTATATATATTCAGGACTTATGTTATTATTGTGCAACATTAAAGTATTGCGGGCAATGAAACTTCATCGTAGCTTACTTTCAGTTTGAAAAAAAATCACAATTATTTGAAATGTAAATATACCCAGGAATAACACTTTCATCACTGGTACTGTCTGGACAAATATTATAATTATTATCAGTTATTACAAATCTTTTTGAATGTGTTCTCTATGAGAAAGACAGTAAAGTGTATGTTATACAGGGACAATATTTATTGTCAAACGCAAATACTTCCATTGAAAGTCAGATTAGGCTCCTACTTATTATGACCATTTTTTTTTGGGTGGGGGGAGGGGTGTAACGTCGCACCGACACAATTTAGGTCATATGACGACTTCTTTGCTTTGATTGTGCCCGCCCTCTGTGCATTATTTCATCACGGGCTTGATGGTTTCCTCGCATGAAGAATTCAACGCCCTGGGTGCGGTTTGAATGACATCGTTGAGGGGCAAGTGATTCGAAGTCAGCGACCTTACATCCGGCCATGTAGGCCCCTGGAACAATTTGGTATGAAAAAGTAAAGGGGAAAAGTCTATTAAATTCCGAAAGTCTATGAAATATGAAATGAAAACAACAACAACAAAAAACACAAAGGATCGTGATTTGAGGTAACAAAACGAGTCACATGAACTTACTTTTGAAAGAAGGGCTTGTAACATAAAATAAATAATGACAAATATTTCGTGATAGATACATGTATTAAATATAACTTCCGTTCATGTCAACTGTTTAGATATTCATGACATTTTGTTTAGATATCGCAGTAATTACATCTGTACTCGTATCCGGACTGAAAAAGAGAGAGAAAACCATAGATAAAATATTAAAGAATAAAATAGACATTATCCAAAATGCTTCATTGAACAAAATTTATGTTCTAGTCTTGCGTCTTATATTAAGAATGTATTTAACTTTAAGGACAAAGTGTTGCTAATGTTAATCAAAAGTCAAATTTAACAAAAGTATATCGTCTATTATAATTTTCAAAACCCAGGCTCCAGTGTTATTTAAGTAAAGAACAGCCTCAGAATGCCAGCTGGTCTTCGTTCAATTTCAAGATTGAGCTCAAAATTAACAAGTGGACAAAGTTAACATGTAGACAGCATTATTGTTCATGAGGCTATATTTACAGTCGCCCTATATTTTGTATGAACAGCAAAAGGAAAGGGGCCGCTGTTTTGACGAGATCTGCGTATAGTCAGGGAGAACGTTGCTGATGATGTTTGGTGAGAAGCTGGTTTTAATTAATGTGAAATGCAACAAAATGTATGCAGTTTATAATATAACTTTGTTTTCAAATGGATAGAAAATACATTGTATCATGTAAATATAAGAAATTTTTTTTCGGAGTTCATGCGAAATGAACGCCAGAATAGAATCGTCAAATTAAACATGAATCACTAGCGCGATTCATGGATTTGCCTATCCCATTCTATGGAACAATATTAAGGCAAAAATTGCATATTGCCTTCTTGCTCCTGTTCTCCACAAGTAACTGCCAACTTCCCCACATGAATCAGAAATGGGGGACGAATGATATCAGACACGTCATTTATCAAATGGTCACGGAGAACATACGCCCCGCCTGGGGATCGAACTCACAAACCCAAGATCAGTAGATTTGTGCTATGATCCCTACTATAAGTATTGAGCTAAATGAGTGAGGTTTGGGGAGAAACTACTTGATTTGAAAGAAACTTGGTGAGGACAAAGGATGTTACTAAAGTGTTTTAGAGAAAATAGTCAGTATTTTCAGATTATCATTACAAGGACTTTTTCACTTTCTTTTTAGTGTTAATAAAATATATAATATACACAATTACATGTAGAATGTCAGTGTGCACATTTTGATTAACATTTCGCTACTGTAGGACATTTTCTTATCTGAAACCTGCCTTGAATATCTGTCAAATTTTCTTTGTGCCTTTGAATTTTGGTGTTTTGCAGTACCAGATATGTATTTTACAGGATTCTTTTTCTTCAGAGCACTGTGGTCAGCATTTGTCTCACGTGAACTGTGGATACATTTGGATAATGTACCTAAAAATTCATCACAATTTGCTAATGTTTTGATATCTACAAGGTGTGTATGTTTATAAATGTGTTAGCCTTTAGATAGAACGTTTTAAGCATTTTGCATTTGTTAAGTATGCGTTTGTTAAGTATGCTTTAATGAATATTTTTAACAGCATTTAGTTTTGTTATGGTGAAAAAAGTAAAAATGGCCATACTGAAGGATGAATAATATCAAAATATCATTTTATACCCCCGCTTCGAAACGGGACGTATTATGTGATCACTAAAGTTGTCCGCTTTCTAACTTGAGCAGGTCTTATCCAACGTTACAGTGTATCTTGGTATCATACCTCGGGAAAGTTTGGCAGTCAGCTGGATTATCCCAGTGTCTGTTGTATTACGGCCGATGGATTACTAAAACTTCAAAAAAGAAACTGACAGACTGAGTGTAAACTGTTACTTCTAAAGGTACTCTTTATCAAATGTTCGGCAGCCTTGTCACAATGTTTATGAGCATAAAATCTCAAGACAAATTCGATAACCTAATAATACTCTAAGGTACTCTTGAATAATAGCCCTTTAACAAGAAAATCGCAATATTGGCAGTGTCCCTCATTTATCATATCCAATCTTAATCAAACTTAGGCATAATGTTTATGGGCATGTTATATTTGCCAAGTTCAATAACAAACAGTATAGTCCTCGAGGCTCTGGAATCCGTCAACATTTAGAAAACCGACAACTAGTCTGCTGAATAGGAATAGTACTCAAAAATCAAAAGTAATGTTCTGTGACGGGTGTATATTGTGACAGTTTGGCTCTCATGTTTAACTAGTATTGAGAAAATAAAATGATTAACCATTGAAACATTTTAATGTTAATGAAAAAAATGTACAGCTTAATTTCTTCTATTTTTATCACATTTCAGTTCTAGCGGCACAAGTTTCTATATATTTTATTCACTAAAGTGTGTTTTAGTGAAACAAAATCTTCTGAAATATGAACGGCGTCACTGTAGAAATGTTGTTTTTTCTAACTATTTAAAAAAAACATGAAATAAAGCTGGAGGTAAATCACTGTTTCTTGCTTCTGTACCGGTTCTTGCTGTTCTCCGTTTCTTAACATGAACTGCATTAGAAGAGCCCGTATGCATTTTCTAACTTCCTAAAAAATGAAATAAAGCTGGGGGTCTGTAATTTATTCGCTCAACAGTGTTTCTCTGGGTTCTGTACCGGTACTTAATGTTCTCCGCTCCTAACATAACTGAATTAAAGTGTAACGCGGCGCTTTGCCACTGTCACAAGGGATCCGTCTGGGCCTGGCTTTTGGCTAAGTTGTATTATTAATGATATGGAAGGGAACTCATAATCGAGACATTTAACATTTAACAATTTTATTAACTGTAAAACTGTAACCAAATTCTATGTAAGTTTCAGATATATGTAACGTCTTACAAAGAGAATATATGTAATTTCATCAGGTATTTATGTAAATATGTTTGGTAAGTCTATGTTGGTAGTTAAATAATGATATTTTATCGAGGTAGTGTCAGTAAAGTTCTTGTACTGCTACAGTTTCAATTTCAGTAATAATTCTGATGTTTGAATGTTATGGTATAATCATTCCTAAAATCTTATGAGTCTCTCACACTTTAAAATATCACACAATCTATCCAGTTCATGAAATCGTCACGGTATACTCTGATATTATTGAGTAAAATGTCAATAAAGTCTTCAACGGTAGTTACGGTTTCAGGAACTCAAGTGTTTATGCCAATGGTGATTTTGGTTGCTATGCAAGTCCGTTACACAAGATATCAGGTTGTCCGGTTATTTATTGTTGGAAACGTCTTAAGCCTTATCAGCACCCAATGTGCTGACGAGAGTTCCAGTGGATTATAGACATCAATGAAAAGAGTCTAATGTACAGTTTTGTAACTCAGCCATTACTGTCGCTGTAAGTTTAAATGGTACCACGCTTTGAGAAAGTTGGGTAGTCCCTGACGGTAATAAATGACTGTTCAATAGCACTGAAGATACTGAAGTATAGACTGTTCGGTAAAAATGGCACAATTCTTTGAAAGTTGGTGTAATGTCACTGACGGTGGTGTAGTTATAAGGATACAGTAGAATAACATAAACCCTTTATGTTATACTGACGGTGTTGTAGAACTGACTGAAGATAGAATGGCACAGCTCTTTGGAAATAGGTGTAATCACTGACGGTGGTGTAGTGTGACACATTCGATGGTAAATGATTAAGGTTTTATAGCACTAACGGTGGTGTAGAATTGCACAGCTCTTTATCACTGACGGTATTTTAGAATGACACCAATACTATAAAGCACTGACGGTCTAGTACCAAAACACAAAGACTATTATGATGGTTTGGTACCCAGACGGAGCTATAGGATATCACAACTCTTTTTAAACAAGTGTAATCACTTACGGTAATAAAGCACTGACGGCACTGGTTCTGTAGAATGACACATTTATGATATTACTGGCTGTAATAAACACAGCACACTGGAATATATTATTAACACTGACGGTAAGGTAGTACTGACGGTTCCGTAGAATGCCACTTGAGAACTTTTTATAACTGACGGTACTGTAGATGCATGGACACAAAACACTAGGAAAATAATACTGACGGTTTTGTACACTGACGGTAAAGTAGCACTGACGGTATTTGACACTGACTGTAGAATAGAACAAGTTATTTAACACTAACGGTTTTGTACACTGACGGTTCCGTAGAATGACACCTGAGAACTTTTTATATTACTGACGGTACTGTAGATGCATGGACACAAAACACTAGGAAAATAATACTGACGGTTTTGTACACTGACGGTATTTGACACTGACGGTAGAGTAGAACAACAAGTTATTTAACACTGACGGTTTTGTACACTGACGGTTCCGTAGAATGACACCTGAGAACTTTTTATATTACTGACGGTACTGTAGATGCATGGACACAAAACACTAGGAAAATAATACTGACGGTTTAGTACACTGACGGTATTTGACACTGACGGTAGAGTAGAACAACAAGTTATTTAACACTGACGGTTTTGTACACTGACGGTTCCGTAGAATGACACTTGAGAACTTTTTATATTACTGACGGTACTGTAGAATTTCACACTGGCGGTTGTGGTGTAACAGGGTCTAAAGTTCACTATTCTAACTACAACAACAACAACTCTGTTCTCTTTAATAACTACAATTAATATTTCCTATATGCTACGATAATATATAAACATCAAAGTCTTTCTTCATAATTCTCTAACATATTTTTCTAATATATTCACAGTTATTACAAGAACTTCTATTCTTCGACATAATAACTTCAACGTTAATTGCCTCGGTCCGTATCTAACTTATTCATTTTTGCGCGTATCGGACATACGCATCTAACCTAACTGAGTACCAGAATGATACTGAAGTTTTGTTCTAAAACTTCTGTTTATGAAAGAAATGATTCGTGACTTGAGTCATGCGGCGTGATCAAAAGACCGGGTGTTTATAATTACCCTGTCATTTATCCAGTTAGTCAGTTGTCAAAACAATTAGTAATTTTGAAACATGCATTGCTGGACAATGCATTAACTGGGCGATATAATGTAACCTGACATTTTTAATGCACATGCCTAATTTCTAGACCGTAAAGCTAAGTGTGAAAAGGAATGCGAAATATATTCTTAAAGTACATGACTTATTATTGACCGAAAAGCTATCTGAAAAGAATGCCTAAGAAGTATTTGATATAATGGATTCTTTAAACCATTATATCACACTCGCCCCTTTCTTGTGAGTTTTTCTTTTAATTATCTATAAGAGAATAAAATAAAAACAAAAACAAAAATTAATATGAGGCAATCAACAAAATCTAACATAAGGCCTTCAATCGATACCGACTGATGATTAATAAATAAACTTTTTTTTAACGTAATTCTGACGATTTTCTTCTTCTAGTATAAAAGAACACAACTGACTGCACAAAATCAAGAATATATAAGATCAATACATGATATGATATACACAATCAATGACTAAGATAAAACACAAGGTATTCGTAGATATAATTTTTCACAATTTCACAGATTTTTTGATTCAGTCCTAGAATATTCAATTTCTTTTCTTTTTTTTTTTTTTGTTTCAGTCCTAGATTGTTTTTCTTGCGTTTTGAAGTCAAAACCCCATTAAATTGAAATAAAACACTAGCGATTATAAATGCACTTTTTCCTCCCTTGCCCAGAGGGGTTTTGCCTTCAAGATCGTAACTGAAATAAAAAATAATAATTGTTTGTACACAATAAAAACTGTCAGAAATATACCTGTCAAAAAGAATATTATCATTAAGAAATACTCCATGTAATAGTTAGAACTGCGTAAAATGTTAATTACGGATAATAAAGAAATATATTAGGTCACAAATCTCTTGAAAATACGATTAAATATGCAAAAGTAATATTGATAAGAAAAATCCCGTAACCTGTTTTATATTATAATGAAATAATGAAAATCTACAACTTAGTATATACTAAAAATGAAACAATGTTCTAGAATCATATTTAACAATCGGAACGATACTTGTTTTTCGGAACGATACTTGTTTTTACGTGAAAAGTGACATCATTCATTTCCCGTTCCATGGTTGACATCTCTACACCGCAGTTGCTATAGTCGAATTAGTAAGAGTGGTGACCCATCAACTTGTCAGTTTTCTCCAAAAAGCCATGAAATATGTTCGTATGTCGCCTCACATTATTATAGCCTTATTTGTTGAGTAATAGTTTGCCCATCTTCAGGAAGGTCCTTTTGATAGAAGGTTTGAAGTGTAGCTCCAGGAAGTCTTGTTGTTGAGCATTCCCTCGGTTTAATGAAGATACAAGCAATCATTTAACATTGTCAAAAGATTCGTTTGTCTATATATGAACGTTACATAAGGATGCCTTTTTAGAATCTCTAAATAGAATGTTTATAAATTTGTCTTTTGTATGCCAATCTGATTTCCTGTTTTCTTTTTTTCAATCTTTTATAGTTTTTATTTCATTTTAGTAACAAAGCATCGTCGTCTTAAGTCAGGACTGTTAAAAACACCGTAAACCTCTAATAACTATTCGGGATACATGTATTGTAAAATGCAAAATGTTAGTTTCTTCATAAATGTTCAAAAATAATTCTAATAACAGGTATCTCTACGCTGAAAAAATATGTATTTATCATGCACAAATTTGTCCTAAAATCTTACACTTAGACTCATAAAAACATGTTTTATTCTCTTTCTTTACGGAATTCTGCCTTAAATTGCAGTAATGCAATGAAATATTTTACTAATGAATTTCCAGCTAATTAACAAGTACTACTTATTCATATTGAAACATAACCGCAACTACTCTGACTCATTCATAAGAAGCAATCTCCAGGTTTGATTGCAAGGGTCACATGCCTAGCGACATTATTCTCTACAACTCAACTTAATAAACTTCATGTTCCTCATCAAAACACGGTCGCTTTCCTAGCGACATAATTCCCCTAAGACTCATAATATAAGAAACTTCGTGTTTCATCAACGGTCGCATCTCTTGCGACATTCTACTATGTATAAGCATTACACATGCTCTATGATGGTTCTTGACACATCATACAACGATACATTATAATAATACATTTAGCGTTACACACGCCTCACAGACGTTATCAACGTCATCTCAAAATCTCATGGAGTTCAGAGCATTTGGGTTATGATTCATAAAATGTTTACTTGTCACTTTACTAACTGAGAGCAATTTACTACTTTACTTCCCTAAGGGTATTCCTCACTTAGTATAACAAAAAAAAAAACGAAGCTGGACAATATACATATGCTTGTCAATTTTATGTTCTAATGAGTAATCTGTATGAAATTTATCTTTACAACAATAATGCATTTTCCTTATGAAATATACCATTTTCTGAATAATTCTATACGATTTTCTTGTAAAAAATCTTAATTGTTGACTTAAATGTACGAATATTCGTGAAATTTAAGAATAAAGTTTCTTTTGGATTGCCTGTAAAATTGAAAAAAAATGTTAAAGAGAGCTGAACATCTCTTCAAATAAAAAATGTATCTAAAGAATTTCCGAATAGCATCGTTGGTATACGAGTTAAAATGAACAGTCACTAACCTGATGGAGTATCGATTTCTTTTTCCATAACCATACACCATGGATGTTCTCTTTCCTTGCCGAGCCTTAAATTGCATCTTGTCCGTACGTTTCGTTTGTTCATGGGGGTTCTAACAGCTGTCTTAAGAGGTTTATCGGTCGTCAGTTCCATTTCCAGTCGTCTGCCAATTCGCAAGTGTTGTTATTCCATTTTATTCGTCATGGTGGCCTCGTGGTAGTTGGTAGTACTTCTTTTGTGTTGTGTCCGCGACGTTTCGAAGGTTCGTTCGAATCCTGGTTCTTTTAAGGCACCAAATCAACCCGTGTGGTGTAACAGGGTCTAAAGTTCACTATTCTAACTACAACAACAACAACTCTGTTCTCTTTAATAACTACAATTAATATTTCCTATATGCTACGATAATATATAAACATCAAAGTCTTTCTTCATAATTCTCTAACATATTTTTCTAATATATTCACAGTTATTACAAGAACTTCTATTCTTCGACATAATAACTTCAACGTTAATTGCCTCGGTCCGTATCTAACTTATTCATTTTTGCGCGTATCGGACATACGCATCTAACCTAACTGAGTACCAGAATGATACTGAAGTTTTGTTCTAAAACTTCTGTTTATGAAAGAAATGATTCGTGACTTGAGTCATGCGGCGTGATCAAAAGACCGGGTGTTTATAATTACCCTGTCATTTATCCAGTTAGTCAGTTGTCAAAACAATTAGTAATTTTGAAACATGCATTGCTGGACAATGCATTAACTGGGCGATATAATGTAACCTGACATTTTTAATGCACATGCCTAATTTCTAGACCGTAAAGCTAAGTGTGAAAAGGAATGCGAAATATATTCTTAAAGTACATGACTTATTATTGACCGAAAAGCTATCTGAAAAGAATGCCTAAGAAGTATTTGATATAATGGATTCTTTAAACCATTATATCACACGGTTTTATTGTTGAACACAACCGCCTGTTGAAATAACTGACGGTAATTCACATGACGGTTTTGTAGCACTGACGGTTCTTTAGAAATTGCACAACCTTTTCACATTGACGGTAAGGTAGTACTGACGGTAGTGTAGGTCCACCGGCAGAGAGGAAACAAAAACCGTAGGACCTTACGGTTTCGTACCGTCCACGGTTACGGTGCTATTGGTATTCAGCAGGAGACGGAGGGAGTTGGATGACGGTTGACGGTGGCTATGGTCGACGGTATATCCGAAAGACGGTAATTCTAGACGGAGACGGTAGTTGTTAATACCTGTACAGAGGTGTCCATCGTTGTTACGGTTCTGAACCACCCGAGATTCCAACTCGAAGTGACCTGTGGCTGCTTTCTGCCTTTTATAGTAGCTATCGCAGGCCGATTACGTCACAACAAGTGCGCTCATAGAATAGAGAGTATTTAGGTTTAGAGATTATCCAAAATGGCGGCTTTTACTTCTTCCGTTATAGTTTTAAAGTTATTGAAGCTTATTTTGAAGATCATATGTTATGCAAAGCCAGTTTTTAGTATCAAATGATTATTTCACAACAGAAATAAGGGTAAGATGATGATAATTTACCCGTGAAATAAATTTTATGTCTGAAATTACAGGGACTAAGTTACGCCTTTGCTTGAAAAAGGTGGGTGGGGAATGAATCCAATACTCTTTCATCTGTATTTCAGCATTGCGCCAACCGATTTTGAAAAACAAGGTATCGTTGGACTCGTCTCCTTGCGTGCTAAAACCTCATGTATATTATCTGTTCCTGATTTATAAGCCATAGATTTTTAGAAAAAGAAATAGGTCAAATACAACTAACAGTGGTCAATTTCTGCACACACACACAAAAAAAATTATTGTCAGATACAGCGGTGGTGAGACTGACAGGTCATTACATTGCCCCCTTCCAAATATGGATTTGGTCCCCAAATCTGTAATTTTATAGTATTCCAAGATCGATGAATATTGTGCAGATAATTGCGGAAATTTTTAAATAAACTTAAAAAAAAAACTCTTTATCCAATAACTAACTTTAATAAAACAGTTTAAAGTCAACTTGAACACCTCAAAACACTTTAGTCAATGACAGTTCTCAAAAACTTAATACTCAAGTTATAACGTACTTTAAAATACTTTAAATCAATGCAATGAACTGTAAACTTCTAGTCATCTCACACTATTACACTTTAAAAGTTAAAACACTTTGGGTTCTGTTATCTCTCACTATGACACCTTAAAGTACTTTAAGTCAAGGTTAATTCACACAGTATTAACACTTCAGCTGTCGAAATCCTTCATCAAAACAAACTTTATCGTCACTTCCTTAAAACAAACACGGAGGTATTTCTCCTAAAGTAACTTAACAAGTACATGCATTTATCATTTACCGAGTCGCAGCATACGAAGTCCAGGTAGGCAGAACTAATGGTGAAACCACAGTTAATTGTTCTAGTTTTGCCACGACGGCTCTCTGAAGGGATTCCAGTGCATAATATTGGGCCTCTTGAAGACACTCCAATAACTGGGAAATACTGTTTGGCAAGGTTCTCATGTCTGTATACATTCTATTTCTTAGGTGATTGAGAACATGCCTGAAATGCGTAGGGTCCCGATCGAAAGTAAGTGTCTTCATTTCTGTTAATTCGCCGTTGTTTATAGCTAATGCGAAAATGCACTTGGGATCAATAGTGAGATTTTGGATGGTTGTTTCAAAGTGGGTGCCTCCAATGTTTAGTAGGATCCTATCCGCTTGTGCTACACTATAACCACGAAGGATGTTGTCTTGTGGCCTTCTCGACTCCTCAGTATCGGTTTCCCCTTCTTCTTGGTGGTTGTCAGGGGGTTGATTGTCACCCCTTACTCTCTTTGCACTTACTCCAGGGCTTTCCTTTGTCTGTCGCTTCCTGACTGACAGTTCTGCCTCATCACTTTTCTTGCCTTCACTTTCTCTACACTCACTTACATTCACTCCACCTGTCGTTATCTCTCCCATTTCTTGTGCTTTCTTGAGAACTAATACTTCCTGTCCTTCCTCAGTCTGAGTATTATCGTCGGAACCTGGCTTCTCCCTTTCGCTTTCTTTCTTTTTCTCCCCCATTTCGTCTATTTTCTTCCTTCCCTTAATATCTGATTCTTCACCTTGCTTGTTTTCTTCGTCTTTCTTTTTTGTTTCACTTGTTCTGTGACTTTTCTCTACATTATAGTCTCCACTTCTCTTTTTACCATCACTTTCTTTGTCCTTCTTTCTTTCACTTTCCTTTTCTTTCTTCGTCGTTTCACTCGTTCTGTGTCTTTTCTCTACGTTAGAATCTTTCCTTGGCTTGGTTCTTTCACTTTCTTTATCTTTCTTTCTTTCGCATTCCATTTCTTTCTTTTTCATTTCACTTGTCTTATGCTTATTCACTGCATTAGAATCTTTACTTTGTTCCTTTCTTCCTCTTTCTTTGTCTTTCTTGCTTTCACTTTCCTTATCTTTCTTTTTCATTTCACCTGTCTTTTGACTTTTCTCTACACTAGAGTCTTTCTTTTGTTCTTTTCCTTCACTTTTGTTTTTCTTTCTTTCAACTTCCTTCTCATTCTTTTTCATTGCACTTGTCTTATTCCCTATATTAGAATCCTCACACTGTTCGTTTCTTTCGCTTTCCTTGTCTTTCTTTCTTACACTTCTTTCTTTTTTACTTTCACTTTCTTTTTCTTTCTCAGTGCTTGTTATTTTACTGGAGTGGTCATCAGAAACTTCTGATAGTTCTGTATCTGAGATATTTGAAAGGGGGGATATGGTATTTGGCGCCGCCAACATGTCTTTAATTCTATTATCTAGACTTTGCCTAATAGGACTGTTATTATTTTCATCTACGGCTCCCGTAGTGTCGTAAAGTGTTGGCTGCACCACCCGTTTCCACTCCTGGTATTTGGCATAAGCCCCTTGACTTTGCTTCTCTGGGTCCAGCAAGGTGAATTCCTCTGTCTTTATATTTGGACAGCTGTGTCTTTGTCCACGCCTTTGAAACACTTTGAAGCACCGGTGGCACTGCCATAGGAATCCACTGTGCTGTTCTTGTAAGTGCCGGCACAAGACCGTATAATTACTAAAGTAAGGACCTCCGCATGGTTTACATCGATACTGAAAGTATAGCAACAGTATTTGGTGAGGGATTATAATGATAAAACTTAGCATTTATTTTAGTCAAATGTTCGTTTCCAGCTATTTGAAATTGTTTACTTCAATATCTCAAAACTTAAGTCAAAATCGTAACTGTCTATTTAGTCATTCTGTGACTGAAATCTCTTCATTACTTTAAGAAATGTCCTACTTGAAATAAATGTTCTGTGACATACACAAAGTATCTAGTTGAATACCTCCCACCATTAGCAAAGTTAAGTAATAAACAGTTTCACAGGTTTTAAAGGTAATTACACCTTAACTGTACATGTTTACACATTTATTAAGCCTTCCAAAGATTCTGGTTCCCGCGATACGGCTTGAGACGGTCGTGATGTACCACTTTCGCTTTCGATTTTTGTGACCGCTGTACCCGGTAAATAACATCGTTTATTTTCTTAATGACGCGGAACGGACCAACCCATTTACAGGCTAGTTTTGAGCTTAAACCAACATATCGCTTATTCTGATATAGCCACACCAAATCACCTTCACAGTAAGCATTTTGATTTGCTCTATGGTCATATATTCGTTTTTGAGTGTCACTGGATATCTTCATTCTTTCTCTCGTTATTTCATGTATTTCCGTTATGATTTCATCAAGCTTTACCGCACAATCACTTTGAAATTCTGTTTCCGGCTCTGGCCTACCAATAACTAAATCTATTGGCAAATTTATTTGTCTTCCGAACATCAAACGACACGGTTGAAATCCTGTGCTTTGATGTACCGCTGTGTTATAAGCTAATGTCATAATTGGTAAGTAATCGTCCCAGTCCTTCTGATGAGATGATACAAACTTAGCTAGCATATTTTGTAATGTTCTATTTGCTCGCTCAACTAAACCATCTGACTGTGGCCGGAAGGCAGTTGTCCTGGTCTTTTCTGATCCCAGTAGCGTGCACATCTCACTGAATACTTTTGACCCAAAGTTTGTACCCTGATCGGAGTGTATTATTCTTGGAACTCCGAAAATACAAACAAAGTGGGTTACAAACTTGCTAGCAATCGTAACGGCTTCCTGGTTCTCTACTGGAATACCCATTGTCCATTTGGTAAAATAGTCTACAATAACTAGAATGTATCTGTTTCCTTTACTGCTGGTAGTAATAGGACCCATTATATCTATACCAACTCGTTCCAAAGGAGCACCAACTTGATATTGTTTCAATTTTGCTTTGGCCTTTTTACTTGAGGCCCTAACCGAGTCACATATATCACACTTCTTGCACCATTTGTCTATGTCAGAAGTCATTCCATACCAGAAGAATCTCTGTTTTACCCTTTCAGTTGTCTTCTTTACACCTAATTGACCACCCGTTGGACTGTCGTGAAGTTCTTTTAATACGGTCGCTACTAAACTTTTTGGCAATACAATTTGGTATATTTGGGATTTTCCATCATTATTTTCTGTGACATGATAAAGTATGTTGTCTTTGAGTACAAGAGATTGAAATCTGTTCCAATAATACTTTAGTCCTACCGGATGGGGAGCTACATCTGACCAGGTTGGCAGGTTTCCATCTTGTACTTTCTGTTTTAAAACAGTAATAACTGGATCAATATTCTGTTCACGAATGATTAATTCTTCGTCTAGATCACTTTCAACATGGCGACAAACACCGCACGCAAGTTTCCCCTCAGGGCAAGCCCTATAGGTAACCTGTCCATCCCGTAATGGGGAAACTGCATCAGTCATTGCACTTTCAACTTTATCTGTACAAATACCCTTAATAACATCTTCATTCGGACCGTTTATACAGGAGCTGATCAGACTACAAGTATCAACATTGTCCCTATCTCCTGCTACCGTCACGGACGCGACCCGATCTGGTTCATTCTTTATCATTTCAGTTCTTTCACTTGCTTCACTCGTGCATATCAACCTCTGTTCATTTTCCCGTGGAAGCCCGTCGGAGAGGGTCAAAGCCACTAGATCCTCCGAGGTCAATTGCTTTCCACTCTCAATACATTCTGACTTTCCTGCGAATTTTTCTTCTGCTCGCCTGCAGTACGAGCAGCCGGCCAAACATGGCCTCCTTGACAGAGCATCTGCATTTAAATGGACGCGTCCCGCTCTATGTCGAATTTCATAATTGTAGGTGGATAATATTTCTAGCCATCGTGCCATTTGGCCCTCCGGAGATTTAAAGTTGGCTAGCCACCGTAAAGCGCCATGATCCGTCCTTACCACAAAATGACTACCATAAAGGTAGTGATGAAATTGTTTAATCGCCGTTATTACTGCAAGTAACTCTCTTCTTGTTACACAATAATGCCTTTCTGCTTTCGACAGGCATTTGCTGAAGTAGGAAATGACTTTTTCCTGGCCGTTCTGAATCTGTGACATAACTGCTCCTATACCCACTGTGCTTGCATCTGTGTCAAGAATAAATTGTCCATGTGTAACTGGGTAAGCCAAAATAGGAGATTGAACAAGGGCGCTTTTTAATTTAGTAAAAGCTTCTTCACATGCTTCTGTCCATTTAAATTCAACACCTTTTTCTGTCAGTTTATGCAATGGTTTGGCAATAGTTGCAAATTGTGGTACAAATCTTCTGTAATAGGAGCATAATCCTAAAAAGCTCCGTATTTGCTTAACACTGTTTGGAATTGGCCAATTCTTTACAGCCTCTATCTTGTTTGGATCAGTTTCGATTCCGGCGGCACTTATCAAATGGCCAAGAAAAGAAACCTGAATCTGGAAAAGGTTACACTTATCCGGACTAAACTTTAGGTTTGCATCTCTAATTCTATCAAACACTTTGTCAAGACTCTCTACATGTTCCTCAAAGGATTTTGAGAAGACGATGATATCGTCTAAGTAAACCAGGCATATTTGCCAAGTTAACCCTCCTAACACTCTTTCCATAAGTCTCTCAAAGGTGGCGGGAGCGTTACACAGTCCAAATGGCATTACTTTAAACTGCCAAAGACCACCCCCTTGTATGGAAAATGCTGTTTTGCCTTTGTCAGTTTCCGACATTCCTACTTGCCAAAATCCTGACTTACAGTCTAGTACACTAAACCATGCAGCACCTGAAAGGGCATCAAGGGTGTCGTCTATCCTTGGTAACGGCTGACTATCTTTTATCGTAAAATCATTTAATTTGCGGAAATCACAACAAAATCTTATGGTACCGTTGGGTTTAGTAACCATAACTACTGGGCTACTCCATGGGCTATTTGACGGTTCAATTATGTCTTTGTCCAGCATATTTTGAATTTCCTTTTCTGCGGCCTCTCTTTTCGCGATAGGAACACGATAGGGTGCTTGTTTTATAGGTTTTGCCTGTCCCGTATTGTATGTTCAACTAAATGTGTTCTACCAATGTCATCTGGCGTGGATGAGAACGACTTTTGATGTTTAGAGAGTAACTCCTGCACTTTGACTTTCTGTCCAGAAGTCAGATTTACTGTTGCCCGTTCAAAAACCTGTCTTAAATGTTCAGGAATTCCGTCAACGGTTTTGATTTCGTTGACATCTGCACAAACTGTCTTTATACATGGCCGTTCAACACTTTCATATGTTGCTACTAAAGTATTCTTGTAAACCTTGATTGGTTCATCTGTCAAGTTCATCACTCTTATCGGTATAGTCCCTGAATTTAATTCAACAAGAGATTTGGCAACCATAACACCTTCCCTTTGACAAAACATTTCTGACCCTTCTATTATACCCACGGTATCTTTAACAAAGTCTACGGTTTTTCCTGGAACAATACATTCACTTTCAGGTGGAATTATAACCTCATTAGTCACTGCAACTCGACAACAAGAAGCATTAATTTGACTGTCCTTTAAAAAACACTTAATTCTTTCACCATTGATAGTCAGATACTGCTTACTCACTATAAGGTCACATTTATGAGCCTGAAGAAAATCAACTCCAATAATACCATCATTTTTAATGTCAGCAATAAGAACTTCGTGTCTTACTGTATGGTTACCTAAGGTTATGTTTGCTGTAAGTTTACCATGAACAGGGGCACTCTCACCAGTAGCAGTGATAAGAGACATTGTTGTTGGTTGGACTTCTGTCTTTTCCGACGCTGACCAAGAATCTACCAAACCTTTCCTTATAATGGTTACCGTAGATCCTGTGTCGACTAACATTGACACAGGTATACCGTTTAATTCTGCTACAACAAAAACCCCATTTTCTGTAGTCAAAGTGTTTGTTGTTGGTTTATCTATATGAACTCTGGACCTAGCATTTACTGTCGGGTTCCGGTCCTCAAACCCGACCTGTTCCCGTTTCCCTGATCCCTGCTCTTACCATTCAGGGTAGCAGAATCATTTTCACTTGTCGCTTGTCCACCTGCATTATTCCTTGTTTGGTTGCTATTGTTATATGAGCGAACATTACGATAATTGTTTCCGTGGTTACCGTAACGCATGTTTCGCCCACCTCTGTTGTACCCATTTGGTCTATTTTCATATCTGTTACCGGTTGGTGTTCTCGATTCTTGAGATCTTTTCATGTTTTGCATGTCCTGTAGTAATGTGGATAGTTGACTGGACAATTCGTTAAACCTTTTCTCTGTTCCAGACTCCTCTGGACCCATACTACGAACAGGTCTGCCGCGACTCCTATCTGCAACTTTATGAGCATCTAATCTAACGGCAATTCTCTCAGCCTCAGTAATAGACTTAGGTCCTACTTCTCGTAGTCTCAAACGAACATCAGCATCTGGTAATGCATCAATGAAATAGTCCATAGCTAACAAGTCTATAACTTCTGTTGTGGCACTAGGATATGCTTTGCGAGTCAACTTACGAATTGTCTGAGCCAATTCAGGTATTGTTTCATTCTTACCCAAAACTCTACCTTGAAGTTTCGATCGAAATATTTCTGCACGGTTTACAGATCCATATCGATTTTGCAATGCATTCACAATTGACAGATAGTCCTTTCTTTGCCTTGGCTCTAATTCACAGAGAAGTGCGCGTGTTCCCCCAACCATGCTACTTGCCAAAAACAATGACTTTGTTTCATAGTCCCATCCATTTAATTCTGCAACTAGATTAAACTGAGTCAGATACTCATCTAAATCATCAGTCCCATCATAGGTTTGAGGTTTCATCTGCGTCTTCTTATTTGTTACTGGAGGGATCATTGGTGTGCTGTTATCAGCAAATCTAACATGATCTAATCTTTGAAATGAATTTGAAACTCTATCATTACGTGATACATCTAAACGCAGCGCGTCACCGTCTCCGGCCGCGGAATGTATACCACGTTCGTCACGATGCCCCCTTCCAAGACGTTGACGGGGACTGGGGTCGTTGGACCCTTCTGTATTTACATTGTTTTGTGAAATGTCTCTTTCTTCATTTAATCGTGTTTGCATACCATGCAACTTTTCATCAAAGTTAGACAAGGTATTTCTTACTTCGTTTCGGACAGCCTCCATACCATTTCTTAATTCTGATCTTATTTCACTCATATATTTCTCAAAGCGATTAGCTAATTGTACTCCGTCTCCTGCATCATCACCCGTATCTACTATGTTTTCAGTAGGGTCACGCGTTTGAAATCCATTAGCACCTGCTTCACTTTCATTATCGCTACTATCATGTTCATCATCGTAAGACCGCGTATAAGCATGTTCTTTAATGTTAAATGTTACTGTATCAGAATCTTCCATTTTTGATAATTTTAGCCACCAGTTCCAGAATAAAAGATCTTACTTCCGACTTATTTCTGTCAAATTGTAGCACTGAAGTTGTAAACACGATAGATCTTTTAGTATCCCACCGCTGCCACCAATTTTGTAACGCGGCGCTTTGCCACTGTCACAAGGGATCCGTCTGGGCCTGGCTTTTGGCTAAGTTGTATTATTAATGATATGGAAGGGAACTCATAATCGAGACATTTAACATTTAACAATTTTATTAACTGTAAAACTGTAACCAAATTCTATGTAAGTTTCAGATATATGTAACGTCTTACAAAGAGAATATATGTAATTTCATCAGGTATTTATGTAAATATGTTTGGTAAGTCTATGTTGGTAGTTAAATAATGATATTTTATCGAGGTAGTGTCAGTAAAGTTCTTGTACTGCTACAGTTTCAATTTCAGTAATAATTCTGATGTTTGAATGTTATGGTATAATCATTCCTAAAATCTTATGAGTCTCTCACACTTTAAAATATCACACAATCTATCCAGTTCATGAAATCGTCACGGTATACTCTGATATTATTGAGTAAAATGTCAATAAAGTCTTCAACGGTAGTTACGGTTTCAGGAACTCAAGTGTTTATGCCAATGGTGATTTTGGTTGCTATGCAAGTCCGTTACACAAGATATCAGGTTGTCCGGTTATTTATTGTTGGAAACGTCTTAAGCCTTATCAGCACCCAATGTGCTGACGAGAGTTCCAGTGGATTATAGACATCAATGAAAAGAGTCTAATGTACAGTTTTGTAACTCAGCCATTACTGTCGCTGTAAGTTTAAATGGTACCACGCTTTGAGAAAGTTGGGTAGTCCCTGACGGTAATAAATGACTGTTCAATAGCACTGAAGATACTGAAGTATAGACTGTTCGGTAAAAAAAGGCACAATTCTTTGAAAGTTGGTGTAATGTCACTGACGGTGGTGTAGTTATAAGGATACAGTAGGATAACATAAACCCTTTATGTTATACTGACGGTGTTGTAGAACTGACTGAAGATAGAATGGCACAGCTCTTTGGAAATAGGTGTAATCACTGACGGTGGTGTAGTGTGACACATTCGATGGTAAATGGTTAAGGTTTTATAGCACTAACGGTGGTGTAGAATTGCACAGCTCTTTATCACTGACGGTATTTTAGAATGACACCAATACTATAAAGCACTGACGGTCTAGTACCAAAACACAAAGACTATTATGATGGTTTGGTACCCAGACGGAGCTATAGGATATCACAACTCTTTTTAAACAAGTGTAATCACTTACGGTAATAAAGCACTGACGGCACTGGTTCTGTAGAATGACACATTTATGATATTACTGGCGGTAATAAACACAGCACACTGGAATATATTATTAACACTGACGGTAAGGTAGTACTGACGGTTCCGTAGAATGCCACTTGAGAACTTTTTATAACTGACGGTACTGTAGATGCATGGACACAAAACACTAGGAAAATAATACTGACGGTTTTGTACACTGACGGTAAAGTAGCACTGACGGTATTTGACACTGACTGTAGAATAGAACAAGTTATTTAACACTAACGGTTTTGTACACTGACGGTTCCGTAGAATGACACCTGAGAACTTTTTATATTACTGACGGTACTGTAGATGCATGGACACAAAACACTAGGAAAATAATACTGACGGTTTTGTACACTGACGGTATTTGACACTGACGGTAGAGTAGAACAACAAGTTATTTAACACTGACGGTTTTGTACACTGACGGTTCCGTAGAATGACACCTGAGAACTTTTTATATTACTGACGGTACTGTAGATGCATGGACACAAAACACTAGGAAAATAATACTGACGGTTTAGTACACTGACGGTATTTGACACTGACGGTAGAGTAGAACAACAAGTTATTTAACACTGACGGTTTTGTACACTGACGGTTCCGTAGAATGACACTTGAGAACTTTTTATATTACTGACGGTACTGTAGAATTTCACACTGGCGGTTTTATTGTTGAACACAACCGCCTGTTGAAATAACTGACGGTAATTCACATGACGGTTTTGTAGCACTGACGGTTCTTTAGAAATTGCACAACCTTTTCACATTGACGGTAAGGTAGTACTGACGGTAGTGTAGGTCCACCGGCAGAGAGGAAACAAAAACCGTAGGACCTTACGGTTTCATACCGTCCACGGTTACGGTGCTATTGGTATTCAGCAGGAGACGGAGGGAGTTGGATGACGGTTGACGGTGGCTATGGTCGACGGTATATCCGAAAGACGGTAATTCTAGACGGAGACGGTAGTTGTTAATACCTGTACAGAGGTGTCCATCGTTGTTACGGTTCTGAACCACCCGAGATTCCAACTCGAAGTGACCTGTGGCTGCTTTCTGCCTTTTATAGTAGCTATCGCAGGCCGATTACGTCACAACAAGTGCGCTCATAGAATAGAGAGTATTTAGGTTTAGAGATTATCCAAAATGGCGGCTTTTACTTCTTCCGTTATAGTTTTAAAGTTATTGAAGCTTATTTTGAAGATCATATGTTATGCAAAGCCAGTTTTTAGTATCAAATGATTATTTCACAACAGAAATAAGGGTAAGATGATGATAATTTACCCGTGAAATAAATTTTATATCTGAAATTACAGGGACTAAGTTACGCCTTTGCTTGAAAAAGGTGGGTGGGGAATGACCGATTTTGAAAAACAAGGTATCGTTGGACTCGTCTCCTTGCGTGCTAAAACCTCATGTATATTATCTGTTCCTGATTTATAAGCCATAGATTTTTAGAAAAAGAAATAGGTCAAATACAACTAACAGTGGTCAATTTCTGCACACACACACAAAAAAAATTATTGTCAGATACAGCGGTGGTGAGACTGACAGGTCATTACAATAGGTAGAGGCCGAATGACTATATTTGTGCATAGCTTTGTGATACGAACACACCAAAGTCACTTTTATCAGGTAAAAAGGAATCAGTTCGGCAAAACATGTTTCTTTATGATATGACAAGTTCGGTATTACCATGTCCCATTTGTTCTTTTTATTCCTCCAATTGATATGAATCTTCATATACACCATCAGCATGAAGTGGACATTTGCATATTATCGAGACTTCTCTATCCGGTTATTTATTCTGGAGTTATTGCCAATGTGAGGGAGACTTTAAGTTTGTCCTTTTTTAGTATGAAGACATGTTAGTTTTTCAAACTTAGTGTTGTCGAGTAATGATTAACTCCCCTTCCTGTTATTTTCTTCTTCAGAGCAGACGGCAACAGAATTGGAGGTTACCCAAATCTAAAGATGTTGAGGGGTACAAGCAGCAACACAAAAAATCTATGAAAAACAAATGAAATTAAAACAACGTGAAATCATATTGAATCATGGCACTGGCTTCCAGATGGTTCGACAACAAAGAAAGATTGTTTAGCTCACCAGAGCACAAAGTGCTCAAGGTGAGCTGTTGTGAATGACCGGCGTCCGTCGGCGTGCGTCTTGCGTCGTGCGTCAACATTTGCCTTGTGAACACTCTGGAGGCCACATTTGTGACCCAATCTTTATGAAACTTTGTCAGATTGTTAGTCTTTATGATCTCAAGGTCAAGTTTGAAACTGGGTAATATGGGGTTAATAACTAGGTCACCAGGTCAGATCAAAAGAAAAGCTTGTGAACACTCTAGAGACCACATTTTTACCTTATTTTTATGAAACTTGGCCAGATTGTTAGTCTTGATGATCTCAAGGTCAAGTTTGAAAGTGGAATATGTTGGGTCAAAACCTAGGTCACTAAGTCAGGTCAAAGGAAAAGTTTTGAACACTCTAGAGACCACATTTTTGACCCAATCTTTATGAAACTTGGTCAGAATGTTAATCTTGATGATCTCTGAGTCAAGATCGAAACTGGGTCATGTAGGGTCAAAAACTATATCAGTATGTCAGATAAAAAATGCTTGTGACCACTTTAGAGACCACATTTGTAACCCAATTTTTATGAAACTTTGTTAGAATGTTAGCCTGGATGATCTCTAGGTCAAGTTCGAAACTGGATCATGTGGGTCAAAAACTAGGTCAGTGGTTTAGATCAAAGGAAAGGCTTGTGAACACCCTAGAGACCACATTTTTGATCCATTCTTTATGAAACTTGATCAGAATGTTAGCCTTGATGATCTCTAGATCAAGAACGAAACTGGGTCATATGGGGTCAAAAACTAGGTCAGTAGGTCATATCAAATGAAAAGCTTGTGAACACTCTAGAGACCACATTTTTTTTGTCCCAATCTTTATGAAACTTGATTAGAATGTTAGTCTTGATGATTTCTAGGTCAAGTTTGAAACGGGGTCATGTGGGGTCAAAAACTAGGTCAGTAAATCAGATCAAAGGAATAGCTTGAGAACACTCTAGAGACCACATTAGTATCCCAATCTTCTTGAAACTTGGTCAGAATGTTAGACGGGATGATCTCTAGATCAAGTTTGAATCTGGGTCATGTTGGATCAAAACCTAGGTCAGTACGTCAGATCAATGGAAAACCTTGTGAACACTCTAGAGACCACATTTGTGACCAAATCTTTATGAAACTTGGTCAGAATGTTAGTCTTGATTATCTCTAGGTCAAGTTCGAAACTGGATCATGTTGGATCATAAACTAGGTCACCTGGTCAAATTAAATGAAAAGCTTGTGAACACTCTAGAGGCCACATTTGTGACCCAATCTTTATGAAACTTAGTCAGATTGTTAGGCTTGATGATTTCTAGGTCAAGATCGAAACTGGGTTATGTGGGTTCAAATATAGGTCAGTAGGTCAGATCAAAGAAAATGCTTGTGAACACGCTAGAGACCACATTTGTAACCCAATCTTTATGAAACTTGGTCCGAATGTTAGTCTTGATGATTTCTAGGTCAAGTTTGAATCTGGGTCATGTTGGATCATTAACTAGGTCTCCTGGTCAGATCAAATGAAAAGCTTGTGAACACTCTAAAGGCCACAGCTGTGTCCCAATATTTATGAAACTGAATTCAATAAGTTTGACTTGATGATTTCTAGGTCAAGTTTGAATCTAGGTCATGTGCGGTCAAAAACTAGATCACCTGGTCAAATCAAAGGAAAAGCTTGTGAACACTTTAGAAGCCATAGTTGTGTGTGTGTGTTTGTGTGTGAGTGTGTGAGTTCGGGTTTAATGTCTTTTTCAACAATTTTTCCGTCATTATAAACGACGGTGTCTACTTGTAGCAGTGAGAACAATGCCCAACTTTATAGTGCTACCGTAGACACGTGGCATGATACCCCACCCAGTCACATTATACTAACACAGGGCTGACCAGTCCTAGCACTATCCTCTTAATGCTGAGCGCCAAGCGAGGAAGCTTCTAGTACCATTTTTTACGTCTTTGGTATGACGCGGCCGGGTTTTGAACCCACGACCTCCCGCATTCAAAGCGGACGCTCTGCCACTAGGCTACCGAGCCGGTAGGCCACAGTTGTAACTCAGTCTTTATGAAACTGGGTCGAATGTTTGTTTTAATCATTTCTAGGTCAAGTTCAAATCTGGGTCATGCGGGGTCAAAAACTAGGTCACTCGGTCAAATCAAAGGAAAAGCTTGTGAAATCTCCAGAGGCCATAGTTGTAATCAAATCTTAATTAATTTTAATCAGAATGTTTGTGACGATCTTTAGGTCAAGTTTAAATCTTGGTCATGTGGGGTCAAAAACTAGGTCAGTTGGCCAGATTAACTCTGGTGAGCGATATATAGGGCATTCATGGCCCTCTTGTTTTTGCTAGAAATCTGGAAATTAATGCTATATTTCTGAAGAATGCTTTGAAACTTAATTCTGACAGACTATAATGAAAACATATGAGAAATAGTTATTTTTACTAATTTTACGATGAAAATTCTTTACTCGAGGTAAACTGCCTCGATTTAACGCGCATTAAACACAAAGTCTTCCATAGCCCTATTGGTAGCGACAGCGAAAACCTTATTTATTGCCGCGGCGGTCCGGGTTCGGTGAAAAAAGTATTTTCGGAGGTCAGTGCCTTCAGTTTTTATAAAAGACAATTTAACACACATTTCTGTCGGGATCTAACTTTATGTGATGGACCTTTTTTATCTCGGACAAAGTATATGATACGCGAAAAAGGTTCTGCAATGTTGCTTAAATGAGCATGCATATCATTAACAGTCTGCAAGTAAAAGATTTTAAGAAGTTATTCATTTATATCATACTGTATAATAATAGATTTATGCTATGTCATTTTTAAAGAGAATTTATATGTGTTTCCATTTATTTGTTAACTATCTGTTTGTGTTGACATAATGTACAATTATGAATATAAAAATATAAAGATGACTGCAACTTTCTGGTATTTCCTTAACTTTTTTGTTTCATGCTCAAATCTAGAATCTGGCAGTGTTAAGTAATCGAAAACAAAGTTTACCTTCGGAATAGATAAATTACAAGGAAAAGACAATTTAAACACCAGATTCTTTGATCTTGAACGTGTACCTAAAGTTCCCAGATACATGTACAAAAGTGGAAACATTATCAAGTGAATGAAGCTTTGTGCAATAGCGCCTTCCCGATGTCTTTTAAGTTATTTTGTTTGTAGGTTCCAAAACTGCTCACTTGAGCTACGCAGCTATGCTAGTTGACATTTTTAATTCCCCCGCCATGAGTGGTGGTTGGGGTTCGGGGGCTGTGCGGGTTATAGGAATGGTCTCCGTCCGTCAGTCCGTCCGTAACAATCGTGTCCGCTCATTATTACTTAAACCCCTTGAAGAATTTTCATGAAACTTGGGTCAATTGATCACCTCATCAAGATGATGTGCAGAAATCAGAGTCAGCAATGTCAGCTCAAGATTAAGGTCACAACTCGAGGTCAAGTTTTGAGCCTTCCGTTTTGTGTCCGCTTTGTATCTCCTTAACCCCTTCAGGGATTTTAAGATGACTTGGCTGTAATATTCACCTTAACAATACGATGTGCAGAATTCAAAATTCACCAATGCCAGCTCAAGGTCAAGGTCACAACTAAAATGTTTAGCCTTCAATTTCCGGTCCCTTCCTTTTCTGCTAAGCCACTTGAAGGATTTTTGCAATTTAGGCCAAGTGTTCACCTTAATGAGATGGTCCGCAAAACCCATGGGTCAGCCATTCATGATGTTTAATCCTTCTGTTCATTTTCCATCATGTTTATCATGTTTTAGAACTAAAAAGAAACCGGAAACAAGAAAAAAAAATATTATGTCGGCAACTCGGCTTGAACTCGCAATATACAGTTTACAAGGCGGACGCTGCATCCACTACACCATGATGTAAAGCTATCTATAGAGAGCGAAATACAGATAAATAACATGATTAACAATTTAAAGGGCGACTTTCCAGGATGGAAAAAAAGTTGATGGATTTTATAGCTTTTAATGCTACTTTTAGAGAACGGTATAAGACTTATAAAATACAAGAATCTATATTTTATTGTGTATGTACAGACTTGATGATACACCGGACTTTTCAAACTTGATTAAATGGACGCCTTGACAAATCAAACAGTTTTAATGGTCCGGTTACCGGACACGTAGCCACGATACGCAGTGTCGTATTTTTCCGTGATTTAGCGGAAGCTCCCGAGCACGAAGCGCCCTCTGGTGCGAGAACGTGACATGCTACATTGCATGCTGCGTTATGCTATGTTGTATTCGGCTAAGCGACATGTGAAGTGTACACGAGAAATGTGTATAACAGAAACGTGAAGCAATAACATAGCTTTTAAATGTCTTATTTCATTAAGGGGACGCATATTGCTACATTCACAGTTCATACAGAAATACGGAAGGGGTGCATATTCAAGAAATCGATGGTGGGAAAATAAAATACATATTCCTAAACTGATATAATACTGATGGACACCTGTAATATTCAGTATTTTGTGGATAAGGATGTGGTACTATGAATGTAATAGGAAAACAGAGGTCTTTGTGAAAGTACATTCAACACAAAATATTAAGCTTTTGTATAAGGAAAAAACTGGGTTTTTACAATAACAGTGTTCCAAATAATGTTGAAGGGATGAGATTTTCTTTCTAACACACCAGGTTTGCTTAAACATGTAAAAATTTAACGCCAGGTCATTTCAGCTCGGGATGGACGCCATATTTCTCATTGATAAAAAATGTAAACAAAAAAAATCAGAGTGGGATTAGCATTGCAAGGGCATAGCATGACATTCTACACAATGAATACCTTAGAACAGATATCTAAGATGCTACACAGGTCAGGCGGGTTAAATGCATAATGGCGATCACTTGAAATTCATCTTGAAAAGGTGGTTAATTTTAGTTTATTTACATGGTTTTTAATTTTCCCACGACTTCTCGGCGATTCACTGCAAATGTATTACTGCGCCGGACGAAAGGTAACTCTAATAAACAACGGGAGACAACTTAGGTGTCAGCACGTGTACGATTTTTAAAAAAACATGTCGATGATAATAATTTCATATCAAATAATGAATCCTATTCAGATATTCGTTATTAATATTAGAAAATTATTAATTTCTGTGGACATTTGTCAAAAAATATTACTTACATTGGACTACTTTGCGCATCAAACTGGTTTCCGCTTCAGTTGTGAGGCACTTCCGTTATACTTTTTGACAACAATAACAAAACACAAAATGAATCAATAAAGTCACTTATAAACCGACTGCTACTTAAATCAGTGTAAGTAAAGTTGTTGTTACAACATTATACATGTTCGTTACGTTATGAGATAAAGTTTATCTTGAACTGCATAATCCATTAATTACGTTTAGATGATATTGCATTTACAACTTATTTGACCCCATTTTTTTACGTGAATGACAGCATTCTCGTGCAACTCGTGCAAACAGATTTATGGAAAGTATGGTGGAGAATTCAAGGACAAATTATAAATGACATTAAAGTGAGGATAACTGTATATTCGTCCAGTTTTGATCATTGACATGCCTGCTGTGTATTAGTAACTTTTGTGAACAAGATTAGAATGCTACTTTTGCACATATACACATTGATTGGACCTCTCAACCAAATTTCATACCTTATTTTAGGGATTTTTAAGACAATACATTTTCAAAAGTTTGTTGAATGTGTTTTGATATTTAAGTGCATTGTAGTTCATGAATACCAAGTTAAAAATTATTATTTTATGTTTTTCGGTGGTTTATCGAAATATAACGGTGAATTATATCCTGATAAACTCACTGGCCACTCAGTGAAAATTATCAAATCTGATACCCGGATTAACGTCAAAAAGTTTACCGAGCGTACTGAAAGCCGGAAACAATATGACGATGACGTCGTTAAAATGACGTCATCTTTGCGATGCTTCCTGATAAAATTTCTCGCAAATTTCGACATTTTATTGAAATAAACACAACAAAAGTAGAGTTTTAGACATAAAATAAACAGAAAAATTGTTGGTATCAATGTAATATCACGGTAATTTCACTCGTGAACACCAAAAGTTGTTATTTTCACTCGTGGCTGCGCCACTCGTGAAAATATCACTTTTGGTGCCCACTCGGTGAAATTATAACGTGATATTACACCGAAACCAACAATTATCCTCTATATAATGGAACATTTCTAGGTCCTTATTGTAAGCCACTAGACTTCTGTAACGATAAATGTTTAATGTATTAAGGGGAATATATTCTTTTAGTTTTGGAATGTGGCATTCCTTGACCACCGTATCTTTTCTTATGCACTACTTTGTAAACAAACTAAATAATGTGTTTTAGCTTACATATGCGAAATGAAAAGCAAGACAGTGACCATATTTCACATTCTTTCTTTAAATTAGAATCTGTAGGACACTGATAAATGTTTGGACAAGGTGAAGCACTATTATTTTCGCACCAAAAAGTCTTAATTGTTGACTTTTGAATGTACACAATAAGTCTTATGTAATTCAACAATAACTTTCTTGTTTCAGTTTTCTCATTTTTATTTTTGTGAGCAATCCTTTGTGTACTTATAACAGTTGAAACAGTATCCATTTCATGTACCAAAACCTTGTACTTTTTTGCAGGTAAATTTTATCATACCCCACCCCCTTTTTTCTAATTTCAAAGTATGCGTCCCCTTAAAAATAGAAAAAAAATCCTAATACGTTAGCGCATTCGCCAAAGTTAAAATGTTTCATCCACACATTCCAGGAACCAATTTATTTCTTATCCTCTGCAAATATACAACACAAATGCATGCATAATACACGATGTATGCATAATACACGATGTAAGTTTACCACCTGCCAATGCATCGAATGTAGCATGTCACACTGCAGCATGTCCAAAAACAAGATAAATGTTGCAGACTTATGCAGGTCACATGTAACTATACTAGTATGATATAGAGATATGGGCATATAAGAATGCAAGATGCATTTTCAAATGTCAAAATGTTGATGCCCTGTGTAAAATAGTGGCTTACATGAGTACGAAAGCAACATACAATTTTTACCGTAATATTGTTCCAAACTATTCTGTCGTTCATTTTGCATGAACTCCGAAAAAAACATACTTCATTTCTTAAGTAACTCTGCAAGCACAATCTACATTTTTGTCGCATATTGAGCAACAGTGTAAAAGACGATTCCACTAACTAAGACAGTTACCATAATTATCAACCCAAAGCATGTTTACTTGATACGCAGTGAGAATAAGCTGGAAAACTTTCGTAACGTAGTTTGAAAAGAAAAAGAAAAAAAAAAAGAACTTATAAAATTCTACAGAGTTAAAAATTTGACTCTATTCCACAAGAGTTTCAAGTTTTGACACTGAGGACGATTTTGATGTTGATACCGGTTGAATAAAACCCTCTCCTCTACTCCATTGTAAATTACAAAAACCACAGCGCCTTCGCCGTAAATAACATATCATAGTATCTTCGCCGTACATAACATCTCTGCAATAAGTTACTAAATCCATGGCGTCTCTACCATAAATTATTAAAATGGCGCAGCCATAAATTAACAAGACTATAGGCTTTGTTGGTTTTGGGTTTAGCACCGTTTTCAACAATAATTCAGTTATGTAACGACTGGCAGTTAAACTAACCAGTGTTCCTGTATCTTGTACCAGTACGGACCTGTTCTCCACAAGTAACTGTCAACTTCTCCACATGAATCAGAGGTGGAGGACGAATGATTTCAGATAAAATGTATTTCATCAAATTATTCCGGGGATCGAACTTACGGCCCTCCGATCCGTAGATCAGCGTTCTCCCTATTGAGCTAAGCGGCTGGGCTATGCAAGACCAGTGGCATCTCCCACTAGTACGTCATCACAGTAAATTACAAGACCAGTTGCATCACCTAGATAACAAGTTACGTAAATGACAAAACTAGTAACGCCATCGCAGTAAACTGCAAGACCAGTGACATCTAGGTAAAATATAAGACCAGCGGCTTCTCCTACGTAAATTACATGGCCAGTGGCACCTCTTACGTAAACTACAAGATTACTGGCTTCCTATGTAAACTAAAAGACCCATAATTTAGAAGACATCTACGTATATACTAAATTACAACACAAATGGCGTCTCCTACGTATTACAAGACCAGCTGTGTCTCAGCCACTAATTGAAAGGTTGGTCTTGTCGTAACAGCAGCAGTGAATAAAGATATCAACAATATATTTCACGTATCCCCCCCTCCCTCAGCAAAACAGTATTTTTAAGCTTGAACCATATAAAGAAAATACGTGCGTATACATATCTATTTTTATAGGCATACATTTTACCCCATAACAGTAGCAGACTCCATTGCATGCTCCATAATGTCCCCAACATCCTCTATGGCTGCAGTGAGCATTGCAATTGTAACTACGTTTCACATCGGACATTCCTGCGATTGAGTATGCATTTTAACATTAAAAGTGAAATTGAAATTTTGGCAGTACCACATATTATTCAAAGGGTTTACTGACCGAATAGCGAACAGTGTAGACCATGATCAGCCTGCACGGAAGTCTTGGTCTGCACTGGTCGCAAAGGCAAAATCACTTGCCACCAGTAAGTTAAGCAACAGATGACATTGGCGAAACGTTAAATATTTCTGATTATCATCTAGACCATTAATTGCATATCAAAAAATACCTACATTATAAATATAGTTATGGCTCAAATGAGAGAGAGTAACTGTTTAAAAAGTAATATCCGAGTCGAAGATGTTCGACAAAAACGAAACAAATGTACTTGTATTTGACTTTCTGTGGCGTAAAACTGCATACAGCAAATCCATTAAAATGCTTACACGCGTTGATTTCCTGATGAATTGTTCATCTAAAAAAATAGGTCGCACTAGTAAAATAGGTCTTCGACTAGTTAATATTCAGCACACTTACCTTCTTCGTTCCTCAAAGACTTTGTGTCCACGGCAACGAAAACGAGAAGTAACACTATGGCAAAAACTGCTGTCGTAGATTTCATTGTCGTTGATAAGCTGGTGAATATCGTGAAGTTCCAAATTGTTTGAATGCAGGATGATTTCTGCAGCGCTTTTTATAGTGGTCTGTGGGTAACTGTGTACGTGATAGTGGTCTGTGGGTAACTGTGTACGTGATAGTGGTCTGTGGGTAACTGTGTACGTGATTGTTTCTGAAGTTCCTTGTTTATTTGGCCTGACCCTCATAATAGATAACAAAGGTAAGACGGCATGTCTGCTTTATCTAATTTTGCTCATTGTTCCTGTTGTCTGTTTCAAAGATTAAGTGATATGTGTGTTAAATTAGATGCCTGTCATACAAAAGACCAGCAATACCGCCATG